>NC_084516.1:22781222-22918722 GCF_024500385.1 Phyllopteryx taeniolatus
TTCACAGAACCCTTCCTAATTTGAAAAATAAAATCTGTATTTCAAATTCAAAACGGGTATATATCTTATTGTCTGTGTAGATTCTCAGTCATCTAGGTCATGCACAAAATGAACCATGCATCAGTTGCACACAAAAATCCTTGTTAAAAGAAAAAAACAAACACAACTTGAATCCATCCATCCATTTTCTCTACCACTTATCCTCACTCGGGTCAAAACTTGAATTTCACACACACAAAAATTTGATTCTGTGAAAATTTACTGTGAATGTTGCTGTTGCCATTCCCCTTGGTAGGTGCCACTCTCATGTCAAAGGAACGGACTTCGTTGTGAAAATTCACAACAAAATCTGTTAAGAGTAAATTTTTTTGGGGGTCCTTTTTATTATTGGATGCGCTTTCTGACGCCGCAGCAATGCTACTCAACTCAAGTGTATCATTGGAATGTTACATCAAGAAAGTTTAAAAAAACAAAACAAAAGCATTGCAACTCGAGGCGCAGCGCCGCAATGGTAAACGCCCACCTTGACGCAGCGTTGCGTTTGGAACGGCATGAAGATGGCATTCAAAATGCAGTCGAATAAGGCTTACGGATACATGCACACACGCACACACGGTGTGTGTGTCGAGTCCTCCGTTGAACCCCAGCGACTGCCTCACCGACCCCCTGGGGTTCGATTGAAAGCATGTTAAGAACCGCTGATTTAGTGTTGGTGATGGTGATCTTGACCAGCATGGTGAGGGGCTTTTCCTGTAACTTTGGGCATGCTTGGCCACCTGAGGAGATTATTCAGGCAGCAGCATTGGTCTGTAGTTTGGATATTAACAATCCAGACCCAAAATTATTACTGCAGGCTTAGAAGGGAGTGGAATGTGAAAACCACATTCTTGTTTTAAACACTACACATGCATTAATGTGGATGTTCAATCAGTCAAGAAATAATGATTAAAACAGAACCTTTTCACCTCAGGGAGATTTTTTTATTTCAATCAGATTTGGAGCTGTCCCCATAGGCCATCCATGAAGTGCAGTAGTTTTTGGGCGCCTAAACTTCCATCACGTTCCTAACGAACACTGAGCAAAGTGGCGAATGCGACTGAAAGCGAACCATTGGGAAAAAAAAAAAAAATTACAGTTGGAAACTCTTAGCCAAGCAACACCAAGCGATTGAGCACCACACATCTACCAATGTGCTGCAATGGGAAAAAATGTGATCCTCTTGAGTTTTGAGGCGTCACATACATACAATCCTTGAATGCCACCTAGAGGTCATTGATGTTTTAACGTTTGTCTAAAATGCTAGGGAATCATTTTGAAGATACTCAGTATACAGTACACAAGTATATACAATAAATGAACAAGTCATGTAAATAGACACATTGCTGCATCTTGTGATCGGTTATCGTTTTTTTAAACTTGCTGATCGGTGATCGGCCCCAAAAATCGTGATCGTGTAAACCCTACTGTGAACGAGCATAATATCACCTTTGTTTGAGTATTTTTTGAGCAACCCCCAGATCCCATTCTTCCCCTTCTCTTTGTGTGATTAATCTAAGGTCACATACAAACAGGAAGTAAAGGATCCCAGGGGATTTGATTTTTGGTGCAAGAGGGAGTCCTTTTGTCCTTGTATCAGGCATGCCTGGTTGCCTTACAGCTGTAGTAGCACACGCACTAGGTGGTTAGCAACAGTTTCATGAAATCTGTGTCATAGTGCGTTTTTCTCTGCTGTGGAGTGGATGTCGTTCATACTCCAAAATTCCTGTGTGCATTCCTCATGTATCAAAAAGCATAACGACTCTCCCTGCACCCGTCACAGCGGAGTACATTTACATTGCAAGTAAACTTTTTAAATAAGGATTCTCCATTCGGTGGAACGATGGGTGAATGGTTAGCACATCTGCCTCACAATTCTGAGGTCACAGGTTCAAATCCGGCCTCCCTGTGTGGAGTTATTCCCGTGCCTGCGTGTTTTTCTCCGGGCCCTCCAGTTTCCTCCCACATTTCAAAAACCTGCATGGTAGGTTGATTGAAGACTCTTAATTGTCCATACGTATGAATGTGAGTGCGGATGTTTGTTTGTCTCTATGTGCCTTGCGATTGGCTGGCGACCAGTTCAGGGTGTACCCCGCCTCTTGCCCAAAATCAGATGGGATTAGGCGCCATCACACCCGCAACCCTAGTGAGTAGATAGGCTTTATTTTATCACATATTTCCCTACTGTAAGTTTAGTGTTTACAACTTTATACAGTGGCTCCTCAAATGTCTTTTAGCTTGCTATGCAGATGAGACCTGAGTGCCTGATGGCAGACAGGGAGAGACGAGCTGCTCTTGAAAAACAGCAAATCCCACAATTAATGTGTTAATCCAGATTAATTAGTTTGCATGATTGTTTTCAACATTTTACTCCAATTGCCAAATGAATCTTTGATAGTCAGGATTCACTGGGCGACTCGTTCTACCAACTGATACACAGCCGCCTGTAGGGCCCAAATTCTGAATCGTATATACTTTACAATTGTTGCATCCTGAGGTCAGTCTTGGAAAAAGGCATTTACAAAAAAACAAAAGAATTTGAATTAGTCAATGAAATTAAACCCACTGATCATCTAGTGGTACATTTTCCTGACTTTTGTGCAGGCACCGTGTGCTCAATGGGTGTGGGGGTTGGTGGTCCAGTACCCATGCCCCTCCCTTTGGGACTGGTTGAGGGACTTGGGTTGGGCTGGGGGACCGCCCTGAGTCCTGGTGAGTGGGTGGCCTCCTCCTCATTGCCCCTCCTCCAACCCCCTCTTTCCTCAATGTGCTGGCTCAGCAACTCCGTACACCAGCTGACTAACATGTAATATGGTGTTCATTCACTCATAAGTTCCAGAGACACACTATAGCCTTTAATTGCTTGTGCTGAGACCACTAATAATAACACAGGTTATATTAAGATATCGACTCAATGCAGCCCTACGGGGGGCACAAGCCAGTGCAAACTGTAGGCCGGTCCCAAGCACGGATAAATGTAGAGGGTTGCGTCAGGAAGGGCATCCGGCTTAAATTTTGCCAAACAAATATGAGCGTTTATCCAAAGAATTCCAGAGGCAAGAACATAGGATGATCTACAAGAGCGGAGGTAGAAGCACGAAGGTAGATTACGTTTTGTGGAGATGATGTAATCTGAAGGAGGTTACCGACTGTAAGGTAGTGGTAGCGGATAGTGTGGCTCGACAGCATAGGATGGTGGTGTGTAAGATGACTCTGGTGGTGGGGAGGAAGATTAGGAAGGCAGAGCAGAGAACAATGTGGTGGAAGCTGAGACAGGACGAGTGTTGTGCAGCTTTTTGGGAAGAGGTGAGACAGGCTCTCGGTGGACAGGAGGATCTTCCAGAAGACTGGACCACTGCAGCCAAGGTGATCAGAGAGGCAGGCAGGAGAGTACTTGGTGTATCTTCTGGCAGGAAAGGAGAGAAGGAGACTTGGTGGTGGAACCTCACAATACAGGAAACCATACAAGGAAAAAGGTTAGCTAAGAAGAAGTGGGACTCTGAGAGGACCAAGGAGAGGCGAAAGGAATACATTGAGATGCGACACAGGGCGAAGGTAATGGTGGTAAAGGCCAAACAAGAGGCATATGATGAAGTGTATGCCAGGTTGGACACTAAAGAAGGAGAAAAGGATCTATACAGGTTGGCCAGACAGAGGGATAGAGATGGGAAGGATGTGCAGCAGACACTGCGGTGATTAAGGATAGAGATGGAAATATGTTGACTGGTGCCAGTAGTGTGCTAGATAGATGGAAAGAATACTTTGAGGATTTGATGAATGAGGAAAATGAGAGAGAAGGGAGAGTAGAAGAGGCAAGTGTGGTGGAACAGGAAGTGGCAATGATTAGTAAGGGGGAAGTTAGAAAGGCATTAAAGAGGATGAAAAATGGAAAGGCAGTTGGTCCGGATGACATTCCTGTGGCGGTATGGAAGCATCTAGGAGAGGTGGCTGTGGAGTTTTTGACCAGCTTGTTCAATAGAATTCTAGCGCGTGAGAAGATGCCTGAGGAATGGAGGAAAAGTGTACTGGTGCCCATTTTTAAGAACAAGGGTGATGTGCAGAGCTGTGGGAACTATAGAGGAATAAAATTGATGAGGCACACAATGAAGTTATGGGAAAGAGTAGTGGAGGCTAGACTCAGGACAGAAGTGAGTATTTGTGAGCAACAGTATGGTTTCATGCCAAGAAAGAGTACCACAGATGCATTATTTGCCTTGAGGATGTTGTTGGAAAAGTACAGAGGTCAGAAGGAGCTACATTGTGTCTTTGTAGATCTAGAGAAACCCTATGACAGGTACCCAGAGAGGAACTGTGGTACTGCATGCGGAAGTCTGGAGTGGCAGAGAAGTATGTTAGAATAATACAGGACACGGGCAGGGCAGCAGAACAGCGGTGAGGTGTGCTGTAGGTGTGACAGAAGAATTTAAGGTGGACGTGGGACTGCATCAGGGATCATCTCTGAGCCCCTTCCTGTTTGCAGTGGTGTTGGATAGGCTGACAGATGAGGTTAGACTGGAATCCCCGTGGACCATGATGTTTGCAGATGACATTGTGATCTGCAGTGAAAGCAGGGAGCAGGTGGAGGAACAGTTAGAAAGATGTAGGCATGCACTGGAAATCAGAGGAATGAAGATTAGCCGAAGTAAGACAGAATATATGTGCATGACAGAGAGGGGTGGTGGGGGAAGAGTGAGGCTACAGGGAGAAGAGATGGCAAGGTTGTAGGACTTTAAATACTTGGGGTCAACTGTCCAGAGCAATGGTGAGTTTGGTCAGGAAGTGAAGAAACGGGTCCAAGCAGGTTGAAACGGGTGGAGGAAGGTGTAAGATGTGTTATGTGACAGAAGAGTCTCTGCTAGGATGAAGGGCAAAGTTTATAAAACAGTGGTGAGGCCAGCCATGATGTACGGATTAGAGACAGTGGCACTGAAGAGACAACAGGAAGCAAAGCTGGAGTGGCGGAAATGAAGATGTTGAGGTTCACTCTCGGAGTGACCAGGTTGGATAAAATTAGAAATGAGCTCATCAGAGGGACAGCCAAGGTTTGATTTTTTTGGAGACAGTTAGAGAGAGCAGACTTCGATGGTTTGGACACATCCAGAGGCGAAATGGTGAGTATATTGGTAGAATGATGATGAGGATGGAGCTGCCAGGCACGAGACCTAGAGGAAGACCAAAGAGAAGGTTGATGGATGTCGTGAGGGAAGACATGAAGGCAGTTGTTGTTCGAGAGGAGGATGCAGGAGATAGGCTTACATGGAAAAGGATGACGCGCTGTGGCGACCCCTAAAGGGACAAGCCGAAAGGAAAAGAAGACGATATTAAGATATCGACTCACAGGTTCTTACAGGTGTTTAGACACTATAAAAAGCATCCCACCGTACCACTCATCAGTAGCACTGCCTTACTCGTTTCCCACATCCTGCCATTTTCTGTCCTCCCTCATTTTTTTTCTATTGGTTAGTTGTTGCATGTCCTCACCGGGTGTCTTCCCCCATTTACAAATAAGAATACGATTTGACTGTTGTAACGTTACTTGTGATCAAATATCTAGACTGTGTAAATAATGTTCTGCTGTGGTTTGCACCCTGATTCCCCTTGTCCGTTCTGTCCCCTAAAACCCTTTTTCTGCCTGGCTGCTTTTTCAATAAACATCGGTATAATAAAAAAATAAGCGGAGGGGGTATTTCAAACTCCCTTGCTGCACAGCAAAACTGTTCCAACACAAAAGGCATACAGATCCACCATTCGGCATGGCCATGCAGCTGAAAAGGACAGGTAAAAAAATAAAAAAGGGCGTAGTCCACCTTTTGCCCAAAGTCAGCTGGGACAGGCTCGATAATCGGTGTAGAGAATGGATGGATAATGAAAATTAACAGACAGTTAAAAAAATTAATATATTTTATTAGCCATATTTACGAGGGATGCACTGACACAACGTTTTTCAAAACAAGTATGAGTAGAAGTACTTATTTTTGAATCAGTGATGCACTTAATTTGCGGCCACTGAAAATGTTCAGACGAAAATGACCCATAAGTGCATTTTAGGTTTTGGACTGAAAGACATTGGTCGCTGAAATAAAACTGCTGAAACAGGATGATGTTAAAACTCAAGTAAAAACCACGACCAGTGTGCGGTCGTGGTTACACTAGATTGTAAAACAAAACAAAAAACTGCAACAACAAAAAAAAAAAAACGCACATCCACATTGAGCTGTCGCCCAACCTCCCTGCTTTACACTGTTTGGGTACCACGGTGGAATACTAGGTGCACATTATCTTGCGCCGTCCCTGCTACCTCTGAGCCACAATTAACGTGGCTAAATACGATGCCAAGCCGCGGAGGCGAACGTTCGCTCAGCATCTGGTCTCAACGCAGCATACTGTAAGTCACTAATCATCGCTTCCAAAGACAATATCTCATGAATGGAGGATGAGGAGTAATTAACAGAAGACAGGGGTGCCATGCTCTTTGCTAAGCTATTGTGACAAATTCCTTGTCTGTTTTTGACATGAGGGAACCGTGTTATAGGGAAGGGTAACCAACTTTGAAGAGCAAAATAGCATTAACGTTATCACCGATACTTTACAGTTTTGATGAAAATGTATTTTAATTTAATAAATAATTGCTCAAAACACAAACTTTTATCCATCCATCCATCCATTTTTCTACCGCTTATCTGAGTTCGGGTCGCGGGGGCAGTAGCTTTAGCAGGGACGGCCAGGCTTCCCTCTCCCCATCCACTTCATCCAGCTCTTCCGGGGGGGTCCCGAGGCGTTCCCAAGTCAGCCAAAGGATGTAGTCTCTCCAGCGTGTCCTGGGTTGTCCCGGGGTCTCCTCCCGATGGGACGTGCCCGGAACACCTCACCGGGGAGGCGTCCGGGAGGCATCCAAATCAGATGCCCCAGCCACCTCATCTGGCTCCTCTCGATGTGGAGGAGCAGTGGCTCTACTCTGAGATCCTCCCGGATGACCAAGCTTCTCACCCTATCTCTACGGGAGAGCCCGGACACCCTGCGGAGGAAACTCATTTCGGCCACTTGTATCTGGGATCTTGTTCTTTCGGTCACGACCCCCAGCTCATGACCAAAGGTTAGGGTAGGAACGTAGATCGACCTGTAAATCGAGAGCTTCGCCTTTCGGCTTAGCTCCTTCTTTACCACAACGGACCGATACAAAGTCCGCATCACTGCAGACGCTGCACCGATCCGCTTGTCGATCTCCCGTTCCATTCCCGTGAACTTGTGAACAAGACCCCAAGATACTTGGACTCCTCCACTTGGGGCAGGATCCCATCCCCGACCTGGAAAGGGCACGCCACCCTTTTCCGACTGAGGACCATGGTCTCAGATTTGGACGTGCTGATTCTCATCCCAGCCGCTTCACACTCAGCTGCGAACTGCTCCAGTGAGAGTTGGAGGTCACGGCTTGATGAAGCCAACAGAACCACATCATCTGCAAAAAGCAGAGCTGCAATACTGAGGCCACCAAACCGGACCCCCTCTACGCCTCGGCTACGACTAGAAATTCTGTCCATAAAAGTTATGAACACAATCGGTGACAAAGGGCAGCCTTGGCGGAGTCCAACACTCACCGCAAATGAGTCCGACTTACTGCCGGATATGCGGACCAAACTCTGACTCCGGTCGTACAGGGACCGAACAGCCCGTATCAGGGGGTTCGGTACCCCATACTCCCGAAGCACACCCCACAGGACCCCGAGGGACACGGTCGAACGCCTTCTCCAAGTCCACAAAAAACATGTAGACTGGTTGGGCGAACTCCCATGCACCCTCGAGGACCATTGCCAAGGGTGTAGAGCTGGTCCACTGTTCCACGGCCATGACGAAAACCACACTGCTCCTCCTGAATCTGAGATTCGACTTTCCGATGGACCATCCTCTCCAGCACCCCTGAGTAGATCTTACCAGGGAGGCTGAGGAGTGTGATCCCCCTGTAGTTGGAACACACCCTGCGGTCCCCCTTCTTAAAAAGGGGGACCACAACCCCAGTCTGCCAATCTAGAGGCACTGTCCCCGATGTCCATGCGATGTTGCAGAGGGGTGTCAACCAGGACAGGCCTACAACATCCAGAGCCTTGAGGAACTCCGGGCGAATCTTATTCACCCCGGAGCTTTTTAACCACCTCGGTGACCTCAACCCCAGAGATAGGAGAGCCCGCCTCAGAGAACCTAGACTGTGACGGCGGAATTGAGGAGGTCTTCAAAGTATTCTCCCCACCGGCTCACAATGTCCCGAGTCGAGGTCAGCTGCGCCCCATCTCCACTGTACACAGTGTTGATGGTGCACCGCTTCCCCCTCCTGAGACGCAGGATGGTAGACCAGAATTTCCTCGAAGCCGTCCGGAAGTCTTTCTCCATAGCCTCACTGAACTCCTCCCATGCCCGAGGTTTTGCTTCAGCGACCACCAAAGCTGCATTACGCTTGGCCAGCCGGTACCCATCAGCTGCCTCAGGAGGCACATGCCAAAAAAGCCCGATAGGACTCCTTCTTCAGCTTGACAGCATCCCTCACCGTTGGTGTCCACCAACGGGTTCGGGGATTTCCGCCACGACAGGCACCGACCACCTTATGGCCACAGCTTCGGTCGGCCGCCTCAGCAATGGAGGCGCGGAACATGGTCCACTCGGACTCAATGTCCCCCGCCTCCCCTGGGAACATGAGCAAAGTTCTGTCGGAGGTGGGAGTTGAAACTCCTTCTGACAGGGGATTCCGCCAGACGTTCCCAGCAGACCCTCACAATACGTTTGGGCCAGCCAGACACGCTAGCCCAAGCATCCACAATCCATTCACAAATTGTGGTGTAACTCGCCCGGCGCTGCCTCCTAGTCTTAGGAAAGCTGTGTTCGCCATCTGTCTTCCATTGCTCCCACGCCGCTCGCAACATCACTTTGAACGCCTTGTTTACACCAATGTCCAGCGTTTGGAGTTCATTCATCAAGCCTCCCGGATTGATGGCAAGCTCTGAGTTATTGCCCTCAGTCGAATGTGACCGTAGAGACGCTTCTCCTGGCTGTTCTTTGCTCATTAATCCATTGCTCGAGTTGGTCTTCCAACTCGGGCCACCTCGCCTTGTTTCCGCGGAAACTTGGCCTTGTCTTCTTGACTTGGTGAAGCTCGTTTTCCTGCTTCCTCCACTTGCAAACCATGGATTCGTTGATCTTGAATTCTCTCGCGGCTGCTCGATTCCCATGTTCCTCCGTGTAACTGATAACTTGCAGTTTAAACTGTTGCTTCGTAAGCGTGTCTCTTCATAGGTGCCATTTCGGGGGTCCTTAGCCAATATATACCTACTGGGGGCGTGCCTTTAGCGTCCTCTTTCACATGCACCCTTTCCCCTCTAACGTCTGCATGCTGTCCTCAGTCACGTCTGCCTTTCCTCTATATAAGCAGCGTGTCGGCAGGAACTGCTCCCAGTCAGTCAAGAGGAGCGCTCATCAAAGTCACACAACAACATTTACAGATTTTGGAACTCTGTGCACACATAAGGCGCGTGCGCTGCATTATAAGTCGCCCCGTCCATTTTGGAGAAAATTTCAGGCTTTTAAGTGCGCCTTATGGTTGTAAAAATACGGTACACAAGTATATACAATAAATGAACAAGTCATGTAAACAGACACACTGGCCCCATCTTGTGATCGGATCGGTGATTGGTTAACATTTTTTTTTAACTTGCTGATCAGTGATCGGCCCCAAAAATCCTGATCGTGTAAAGCCTACAAAGAAGAAGACATAAACACACACGTGATCTAAAATTGTCAAAAATGTGCAAACCTGCAATGTCTCTAACGAGAAGAAAAACGCAAGACATTTAACTGTAGAGCAGTTAAAGACAAAAGGGTTTTCAAATGTGACAATGCAGTCTGTTGCAATTGGCTGGCGACTCCCTTTCCACAGTCTATTGATTTTTATTTTGTCCTGTTTGGCTGTTAGGTCAAGCAGGATGGAGGATCGGTTTCCCTTTTATGCCGGAACAGTTTTACTGTTTCACAGTGGAGTTTTGAAGTTGCCGCTGTGGTTTCTTAGTATTCTAATTATTTATTGAGAATCAGAGTTGATCAGTCGAACAGAACAAAGTTTCTAGAGGGGCGTGAGAGACGAAGACAAAAGACAAAGCACTAATTGTAACGGGTAATGAACAAACACTGAACATAGAAAACAAACATTAGTGACAAGAGATAATATGGTGTCTGGTGGTTGTTTGTAGTGCGCAAGAAGAGTTTTGGGCGACTTGTTTGTGTGGAAACAAGCAGAGCAGGAAAGCAGACAGACAGGAGTGAGAATTCATGCTGGTGGCATGCGTGATTCATTTTTTTTGGTTTGTCTAAGCAAAAGTGGAAAGTAAAAAAAAATACAATACGCCTTTCACAATAATGACAACAGATCAAAAGAAGTACTTATCTACAAGAGCCAGGGTGTGACGTTGGCATCATGAAACAGTTGACCGTCGACATATAGCTTATCGACAACTAGACACGCTCGTTTGCCTTTCTCACGGTAATTCTTCATCATCGAGTACAAGATTTTACGCTTCGTTGATTTCCTTGGGGAACTGGTCGTTCATTCCAAACGAAGTCCCTTTGAGCTCATGAACTTTTGCTTTCACAAACACTTTTTGCTGAAAGTATTCAAACTTTGCAATGATGGGATGTGGTCGGTTTCCTGAACAAGGGCCACCCAATCGGTGAACACGGCAAAAGGTAATCTTGTCGACTGTATCTTGAGCGTGGACATCATGATTTTTTTTAATCTGCGCCTCGGGGTCTTCCGGAGCATTTTCTGGAATGCCCGAGAAAATGAGATTGTCGCGCATGCTTCGTGATCGAATGGCCACCGTAGTTTCTTTCATGATTTTATATTCCAGTCTAAGAGTTTGTCGTTCCGCTGACGTTGACATGTTTGATCGAAGCGCAGTATTATCTCTAATCTTAGTTCTTTCACTTCTTGTTGCGTAAATTCCGAGCTCTTTCTGAGTTTGGCGATCTCTTGACGAAGCAAGTGAAGTGTAATTGACAATTTCTTGTCGATTGAGAGGAGGACACTAGTCTGTGTCTCTGTCGAATCAAATATATTCTCGGTTGAAGTGAAAGAAGAATCTGCTTTTTTTCTCCTCAGCGGCAGCACTCCTTTTATAGGCCAGGTAGATGTAATTGTAATGATGTAATTAAAAACACTGTGTGGACACAGTGGCAGAGAAGAGTGAGGCATATCTGTTACAAAAAAATACATTTACACATTATCATGTTAATTTTCTAGCACAATGAAAATTGTTGGGTTTTTGCCAGTTCTTCAATTTATGATTAGATTGAAAATTGCAAACCTGTCATTGCCCAGACTGCATTATCCAGCCATCGATTTTCCGTACCACTTATCCTGACTAGGGTAGCGGGCATGCTGGTGCCTTTCCCAGGTGACTCTGGGCGAGAGGATGGGTACACCCTAAAGTGGCCGCCAGCCAATTGCAGCAGACTGCAAGGTCACATTTGAAAACCCTTTTGTCTTTCAAACAAACAATTCTCACAAGTATGCATTTCATGTTTATTTGATTTAAAAGGAAAATACATTTAGTGTTGGGAAAGCCTGTATCTCCTCCTACACTGGTTTGCCTCATCTGCTATCTCAGACTAGTGGAATTTTGTCTTTTTAATAAGTGACATAACCTTGACCTTGAAAAACATTTTCCCTGGCCTGCAGCACTTACTCTTACAGTCCCTTATGAAAGATTGACTGCTGGCTTTCAACTCTGTTGCGTTACATTGCACATTCAATATTTTCACTCAGGGGCACATGAATACCCACCCCGACACACAAACAATCCACCCACCCTCAACCCCCTACCTTCAAGTCCAACAGAGAGGCACCACACAACATGCTATGGCTGCTATGAAAGCTAAGGGACGGACGGGGGTGGTGGGTAAAACAAGAAACTAAGGTTATGTGGAAATTCAGAGGAAGTTAAAAATGAGAGGTAAAGTCTCAATTAGTCTGTGCAGAGAGCTGGGTAGTAGAATAGAATAGAATGGAATCGAGCTTCATTCACAGTGTTACAGGAACAATGAAATGTGCCTAATTGCAGCATTGATGTAAACCAAGAAAGAGACATATAAACACACAATTATGGCAAGGCACATTTACAGAATCTACAATTGTTCACATTTGGGAGAATGACCATATTATGATATGGTGTTCGGTAGGCTTTACACGATCAGGATTTTTGGGGTCGATCACCGATCAGCGAGTTTAAAAAAAAAAAAAAAAAACGATAACCGGTCACCCATCCGATCACATGATGGAGGAATGTGTCTATTTAAATGACCTGTTCATTTACTGTATATACTTGTGTACTTAATTGCTCCAAAAATTATATTATTATTATTATTTACGTACAACCGTTCGTTCTAGCACTAGCTTGCTAGGCTACATAACGTTTTTGTTGCCTGCCGTATCGTATTAAAAGTACGTGAAGATACCTGAAGCAAACCTTAAACGAACGTCCTCTCCTGGGCACTGGTGACCACCAACACATGTTTCCCCCCCCCCCGTTTTTTTCTTATAAAAACACGCCGCAATCCATTATTGTTGTCGTCGCCATAGTGACGAATGTATCCGGTCGCGTTTGCGTTGACACAATGAAGCCCAGTGATCAGAAAAAACAGGATGCGGTGGTATCGGAATAAAATATTTTATTGCAGTAGTTTGACATAGTGCAATCGGGAAAGAGCAAATTTGTCTAGTAGTCTGATCCGGTACGTGTTGTCTGTCTCAGATGTGTTGTCTGTTCCACAGAGCCGCCGTCAGAAATATTACGTCTACGCTATGCCAAAAGACACAACAAGGCTAAAAAGAAACTAGTTTTTGGATTTTGGATTCAGATATACTGTTGCACGACGGCAATGCAGAGTAAATGTCTTTTGCGGGATCGGCGAATTATGACATTAAAGCCGATCAGCATAAAATGCTAATTATGGGCCGATACCGACAAGGCTGATAAAATCGGTGTAAAGTCTAGTGTTCTGTTATTGCACAGATAATGATCTGACAATATTGCGCAGTCTTTTATTAGCCCCTAATAGGTGTGGAGATGGGGTGGGGTGTAGTTATTAGTTCTTACTGTAAGGTGAGGGGAATGCATTTCACAGCTTGTTGGTAGAAGCAGTTTTTTTTAAGTCTCCTGGTTCTAGACTTCATTGACTTTTGCCGTTTTCAAAAGGGAAAGGGAGGAGGCCTGTGAGTGTCCGGAGTGAGAGAGGTCCATTATGATTCCCCTAGCTTTTTGCATTAATTTGCCGGTGTAGGCTTCCTTGAGAGTGGGTAGTGTACCTCCAATCACCCACTGTGCTGCAGGTCCTGCCTAGTCTTCGCAGTACAGGTGCTGAACTAACCTGTGAAGTGGTAGGTCAGAAGGCTCTCCATGGTGGATATATAAAAGTTTATCAGCAGGTGTTGAGGTAGGTGGGCATGGCGTGGTTTCCTGACCAATATAGTCTTTGATGTGCTGGTCGACCAGGTGAGGTCTGACGAGATGTGGACTGAAGCTTTCCACATATTTCACAGTGATTAGTGATCTCCATGATTTTTTTTTTATAGAGCTATAAGACACCATGTCATTGGTAAAACACAGTACTTTGGTGTTCTTCTCACTGCAAAAACGTTTCACATCCTTGACAGTTTTATTTAAAAAAAAAAAAAAAAAAACTTCACGAATTCTTCCAGGGTATATAAACTTATTAGCACAACTGTACATCCTATGCAGTCATACGTACCCCTGCCATATTGGAATGAAATTGTAGGCTACACCTTTTTCATAACCGCTAGGTGGTGTTGTATTAGAATGAAAGTGCACACCTCTCTCATAACCTCAAGGTGTCGGTGGCATATTGGAATGAAAGTGTACAGCTTTTTCATAACATCTAGATGGCGGCATACATTTATAAAATTGGGACTTATTTTTTCATTTTCCCCGTATACCTATGTATAATGTGCACCATTGACTTTTGAGAATTTTTTGGGGGATAAATGCGCTTTATACACGAGAAATTACGGTACTTTCTGAATATTACTCCGCGGCGGAATAATATGCGAGCGCATCGGCCTGAGATTCCGTCTGTGCGCTCGGGACCCGGTTTTGATAAGTCGGAGGAGTTGACTAGACCAGAAAAAACACTACCGCCGCTTCTGCTGTTAAGAAGTAACGGTACTTTTACTTCGTCACAATTATCTAAATGTCGCTCGCTACTTTTATTGCTCAATTATTGCTTATTTATCAACAGTTTTGTGCGCAAGATTTCGACTTCCACTTTGGGCGCTGTTTGCGCCAATCCAATTTAAGCAATAACGATGTTTAAGTCTAGTTCACCAATCAAATGACCCAAGAAAATCACATGACCTCACACAACGTCTTGCATTGGGCTTCCCGGGCATAGGTATTAACACTAGATAAGCCAGCCCGGCTGATTGTCGTGCCTACGTGGCCACCATTTTGGGAAGGTTGTCGTTACCATGAAGGCAAAGGCGTGCTACTCTTTTACATTTACATTGCGTTTACATTTAGACGAACAAAACAGCTTTCATGTATTGTATCATTTGTCTGGCACTGTTTGCCCGTGGAACGTGGATATTTCAGCCCACTTATTTGAGAAAACACCTTGCAGTAAAATGCCGGTGTGTTGTTGTTTTGTCTGTTCATTCACACACACGCACGCACGCAGGCACACACACAGCAATATCAGAATTTGCACATTCACATTTTATTTTGTTATTTTATTGATGTTCCTAGCTGTGTTTAAAAACAAAATAAAATCAGAAGTTACTCACTATTGACTCAGTACTTATTACAGTAAGTATTTCACTGTGTACTTTTACTTGAGTCACATTATTGTCAAGTATCAGTACTCTTACTTGAGTACAATACTTGGCTACTCTACCCACGTCTGGAATCCCGGACATCCTCTATTGCTCTTAACTCATTCCCTGCCAATGCCGTCCAAAGACTTCATTCAGAATCCATCTATTCCCTGCCAATGGCGTCTAAAGGCGTCAGTGGAGTTTTTTTAATGGGGACGTGGGGGAGGGTCTTTTGCAGTTTGTGTGATTGTCAAGCCTCTGGATAACTGCAATGACGAATGGCACCCTGTAGAGGGCAACAATGCCTTAATGTGAACATCCCTCCCTAAGAGGAAGAAGAGGAAGAAGAAGGAGGGCGTGGGATGCAAGAGACATTGAGAAAACAATGTAGAGTGCAAACATAATGGCGGAAAAGCGAGAAGACAAAGCTGCATTCCGCTAACCAGCCGGTACCCATCAGCTGCCTCAGAAGTCCCACAGGCCAAAAAGGCCCGATAGGACTCCTTCTTCAGCTTGACGGCATCCCGCACCGTTGACACCAAGTGGTTCGGGGATTGCCGCCACGACAGGCACCGATCACCTTACGACCACAGCTCCGGTCGGCCACCACAGCAATGGAAGCGCGGAACATGGTCCACTCCTTCTGACAGGGGATTCTGCCAGACGTTCCAAGCAGACCCTCACAATATGTTTGGGCCTGCTACGTTGGACCGGCATCTTCCCCCACCATCGGAGCCAACTCACCACCAGGTGGTGATCCATTGACAGCTCCGCCCCGCTCTTCACCCGAGTGTCCAAGACATGCGGCCGCAAGTCGATCATCGAACTGCGACCCAGCGTGTCCCGGTGCCAAGTGCACGTGTGGACACCATTAAGCTTGAACATGGTGTTCGTTATGGACAATCCGTGATGAGCACAGAAGTCCAATAACAGAACACCGCTTGGGTTTTGATCGGGGGGGCGTTCCTCCCAATCACGCCCTTCCAGGTATCACTGTCATTGCCCACGTGAGCATTGAAGTCCCCCAGCAGAACGATGGGAGTCCTCAGCGGGAGAGCTCTCCAACACGCCCTCCAAGGACTCCAAAAAGGGTGGGTACTACTCTCTTTGCTGCATAGGCACAAACAACACTGAGGACCCGTCCCCCCACCCTAAGGCGGAGGGAGGCTACCCTCTCGTCCACCGGGATGAACCCCAACGTACAGGCGCTGAGCTGGGGGGCAATAAGTATACCCACACTTGCTTGGCGCCGCTCACCACGGGCAACTCCAGAGTGGAAGAGAGTCCAACACCTCTCGGGAGGACTGGTACCAGAGCCCATGCTGTGTGTGGAGGCGAGTCCGACTATATCTAGTCGTAACTTCTCGACCTCACACAACAGCTCGGGCTCCTTCCCTGCCAGAGAGGTGACATTCCACATCCCTAGAGCCAGCTTCTGTAGCCGGGGATTGGATCGCCAAGGTCCCTGCCTCCGGCCACCGCCCAGCTTGCACTGCACCCCGACCCCTATGGCCCCTCTCACAGGTGGTGAACCCATGGGAAGGGGGACCCACGTTACCCTTTTGGGCTGTGCCCGGCCACCAGGCGCTCTCCTTCGAGCCCCACCTCCAGGCCTGGCTCCAGAGGGGGGCCCCGGTGACCCACGTCCAGGCAAGGGAAAACTGAGTCCATAGTTTGTCGTCGTCATAAGGGGTCTTTGAGCCGTGCTTTGTCTGGTCCCTCACCTAGGACCTGTTTGCCATGGGTGACCCTGCCAGGGGCATAAAGCCCCAGACAACGTAGCTCCTAGGATCATTGGGACACACAAACGGCTTCTAGGAAGGGCTAGTTTTTCCAGTTTAATAGAATTTTTTTTCTTAGCGGTAGCTAACGCAACGAGTAATGATTGTGAATATTTATTAGGGAGGTTGAATTTGCTTAAGTCGCCAAGTATGCACAATCTTGGGGAAAAGTGGATTCCTGAAATTCAAAATATAAAAGAGTTTCCGTGTAATCGAAGACCAAAAGCATTGAATTGATGTGCATTCCCATATAGCATGAAAATAGGTGTCTGGGGTATTTTTGGTGCATTGCACGCATATATTAGATGGAGAGAAGCCCATTTTATGCATAGCGTACTGAGTAAAGTGTGTTCTCTGGAGCACTTTATATTGTATAAGCTGTACGTTTTTGTTTTTTGTCATTCTAAATGTATTGTTACATCTCTGTATCCAGTAGTTACGGTCAGTGGACATGGAAAGGTCTTCTTCCCATTTAGTGATTGGTAAGTGCATTGCTTTAGTGCATGAAATTAATGTATAAACTTTTGAGAGATTTCTTTTACTTTACGGAAGCAGCTTTACTAGTTGCTTGACAAACTCCGGCAGTTCGAGGGTGGGCTGTCGTGTTGGTCTGCTACTGTACCTAATATTTTCCTGCAGGATGCATTCGGGATTAGCCTTTGAACTTGGTAGTAGTGAATGAATGTGAAACAGACAATGATTTGAGTCAATTCTTTTCCTGAATGAGAGTGCTTAAAGAGGAGGATGCTATTCATGTGGCACAGCTTGAAGCAGGCATCAGGTGCAGGTGGAGATGGGCCTGGCTCAAGTTGGAGGCCAGAACAAAAAAAAAAAAAAGCAAAGGAATGAGGCAAATTTAATTCTAATCTTAAATTTGTACATCAACATGCACTTGCGTGGTATAAATAAATGTTTTTCTGCGTGCAGAACATTTGTTTATTTTGACTTATTGTATTCTTCAGTCTTCCAGATTGCTTAATATATGATTTAAAAAAAAAAAAGAGAAAATAAAATAAAAAAAATCTCTGCGGGGAATACCCCCCAGACCCTCCTACAATGTTTATTTTTTTTAGATTTTTCATGCCTTTGGTGTTTGCATGTCTCCAATATATTATGTCAGGATAACAAGTTTTTAGGATATGTTTTCCCAAAAACTATGACAATAAATGATAGTATTGTTTTTTTTTTTATGCCACTAATATGATATTAGACCATAATAATGAAACTTCATCCTTTTTTAAGAAAAATGAACATTTGATTATAAACAATAGTGAACATTGGCGTTGTAATGTAGAACAATAAATAAAATATCTTAGATGAATAAGCCCCCGGGCTAGTGAATGTAATAAATAGTTAACTTTTCCCTTAAGTGTCCCTGTGTACGTGCATCTATGGAGCCAAATGCTGCTCCACCAGTGGCTCGCTGCATCGTGAGCCGCGCGCCAGGCGTTACCACAACACTGAAAATGTATTAAAAAACTCTCCCGTCCATTTTATTTATCGAACGATAACCCGCCCTACTTTGCCCCTTGATTGCGTAACGGCACCTCTTGGTTGGTTGGTTGGTTTTGGTGAATAACTCCTTTGATTCGCTGTGTGTGGAAGCACTTCAGCAACACGCATACGTAGAACGGGTCTTAAAGCCATACTTTGCATCCATGGATGCTGATTGAATATACTTTATGCGTCGCTACTAATGTTTGTGCGTCTCAGATGCGGGATGCACATCTAATGAGATCCCCGCAATAATGTTCAAACTGATGAACGTTATTGTTTTATTTGCAAATATTCTCTCGTTTTGAATTTGATGCCTGCAAACACATTGCAAAAAGTTTGGGATAAGGGACACTAAAGACTGGGAAAGTTGAGGAATGCTCAAAAATCACCTGTTTGGAACATTCCACAGGTGAACAGGTTAATTGGGAGGTGAGTGTCATATAAAAGGAGCATCCCCGAAAGCATCTTTTGTTGCCCCTCTCCCAGCTTTTTGGGAAAGTGTTCCAGGCATCAAACTAAAAATAGAAAAAAAAAAATTAACATTCATCAGTTTGAACAATCTTGTCTAGTGTTGTCATTTGAATATGAGTTAAAAGGATTTGCAAATATTTGTATTCATTTTTTTTTTTTTTTTTACGCAACGTCCTAACTTCATTGGAATTGGTGTTTGTATATTTGAAGGTCATTTTGATGTCACGGCAGTGGTCTCCTTATATAAGGCAGCTCAACTTCCTGTTTTTGTCATGGAAAACTGTTCAACATCCTTCTACATGTGTCTCCACTTGCTGGTTACATGAAGTATGTGGGCATGTTTTACTCATTTACCAGGATTCTTTGAGGACTCCTTTTTGTAAACATCCATCCATCCAATGTCTGAACCGCTTATCCTCTGTAGGGTCACTGGTGTGCTGGCCCCTATCTCAGCTGGTTTCAGGCGAAAGCTGGGGTACACCCTGAACAGGTCGCCAGCCAATCGCAGGGCACATATAACCAAGAAAAAAAAAACATTTGCACTTTGCATCTACGGGCAATTTAGTCTTCAGTTAACTGACCAAGCATGTTTTTGTAACTTGGGAGGAGTACCCGAAAAACCCACACAGGTGTGGGGAGAACATGCTAAACTCCACACAGGGAGACTGGATTTGAACCCGGGACCCTTTTGTAAGCATAACTAATAACTGCCGACCGGTTCAGGGTGTACCCCGTCTTTCACTCGAAGTTAGCTGTGATAGGCTCCAGCAGCCCGCGACCCTACTGAGGATAAGCGGCAAAGAAAATGAATGGATGGATGGATTTTTTTTAATGAAAGCATTCAATCTTTTTTTGGTGCATTAACATTTTTCCATCAGATTCTCTCTTTGAAGTTGTAGCATCACCCCTTGCGCCCTTGACAGAGTCACATTGTAGTTCAGGACTTCTCCGAGACAAAAATCTCATTGTCAGCACATGTAATTTTGGTTTGCTCAACTGGCCTCTCGAAGAGTTTCAGTGCTTTAAAGGAACAATGAACAGGGTGGATAGGAGGTTTCTACTATACAATGTGGAGATGGGATTGTGGTTATCTGATCATTTCTCTTTGTCTCTCTGGGCTTAAGTAGCCTGTGTGTATTTACACAATCAGCCCATTTGAAAGAGTTGGGGGGGGGGGGGGGGGAAGTACAGCGTCGTCTGTTGTCGACCTGTTTAATCAGTCCAATTTCTAATTGCTGCACATTCACTTCTTTTGAACACCTAGATATTGAATTACACCGTACCCAATTTCTGTCAACCCAAAATATAAGGAAACATTTAAATTGGCTTATCTTAATAGCTTTGCATCATGTGCTTTGTTATTCAGAGCTCCCTTACTCTTGTACAACCAAACACAATCCTCTTCTCAGCGAAGCAGAATGGCTGCAGTGACGTATGTTTTTCCATCACATGGTGTGCAGCTCAGAAAGAAGTGGTTCCAGCTTCACTGACATAAACAGAGGGCTTATTGGTTTTTGACACCGATATTTTACCGTTTGTTTATCCAGTATTTTTCCACCACTGAAACACAAAGATGTAGTGAAATTATTTTTGGCAGGGATATTTTTTTTTACTAAGCCCATAGGGACTATCCAACATTGTCTCAGATATTATTACTCCAATCAGATGTGTACTATGTTCAAAAGAAAGCCTAACAATTCCTTGTATTTAATTTCCAGACAGGCCACTCAAGTGTTACCAAGTGAAATTTATTTAATTACATTTATAGTTTCAGGCCTGCAACTTTATCTAGGGTAAGAGGATTGGGAAAAAAAACAACTTTTAACTATGTCCAGAAGGTTTGATTCTGATGGACTTTCCTAGCCTCTCAGGTGTATTGCAGTGTAACCCCCTTAACCTTGTACGCATCATTCTCTGCTAATCTTGGACTTGAAACATTTTTTGCTGGAGCAGTATTTCGTGTCGGTAAACTTCCAATTGTTCTGCACATATTATACTGTATTTCTCCATGTAAAGTTTGTATACATGAAGCTATATTCAAGAGTTAATTAACAGGGAATGCTAAACACGTAAGGATCTATCGCCAAAGATTTTGGCTGGTGATCCTTTGACCTGCCTACAAGTGGATGAAGCATTAAAGCTTTGTTCTGCCCATGATCTGGTTTTAGAAATGTTGAGGCTTTACATGTTTACTTGTTCAAAATTCCTTACTCACACACCTTGTCACATGCTGTTAGATAACCTCCTCTTAAAAGCTTGATTTATCGGTATCTGGACTTTAATTGTGAGGAAAGCAAAAGATGTGCATGGGATTTTCTCTGCAGGTCTTCAAATGTTCATCATGAGGTCATTGCAGTTGTTACTCACTTAAAGGGAACAATTCTCCCTCCGTATCTCAATTCTTTTGCTTTTCAGGAACCATTTGAAGATGGGTTTGCGAATGGTGATGAGCTGACCCCAGCTGAGGAAGCTGCAGCAAAGGAAGCCGCTGAATCTAAAGGCGTCGTCAAGTTTGGCTGGATTAAAGGAGTTCTGGTTTGTAGCATCACATATTTTATACATATCCCCTCAAAAGGAAAAAAAAAAAAAGAGGTGAAAAGGTTTTCTATTTGGATAGATTGCACTTCCTTAGAAAAAGCTACATTTGTTGTCTTTGTCTGCTCGTTGTCACGTCCATATTTTTAAATTACGTCACCGTTGGTGGCAGGGATGTTTTGTCTGTTGCATATAAGAGTCGCTCATTTCAAGGTTCAAGGTGCTTTTTATGTCAATTCTTCAATATAAGCAACACATACAGAGGATTGAAATTACGGTACTCAAAGGCCCACGGTGCTACAAAATCCAAATATATCATAATAATATTCATATATACTGAACAAACACATAACACTTGTTTTTGCTCCCATTTGTTTTGTGAGCTGGACTCAAAGATCCACACCTGTGAGGTGGGATGGATGATCTCGACAAAGGAGAAATGCTCACTAACACAGATTTGAGAACAATATTTGAGGGAAATGGCCTTTTTGTGTATGTCGAAAAAGTTTTAGATCTTGGAGTCCAGCTCATGAAAAACGGGAGCAAACACAAAAGTGTTGCGTTTATATTATTGTTCGGTGTAATGTAATAATAATTTCAAATATAAAAAGCTAAATAAAACTGGTACATAGAGGATACAAAGTATTAATTGAATGTGCAAATACTTAGTATCTTCAAAAATATTCTTTATTCAGGTCATGTATTCTAATCAGTCAGCTCAAACCAACATTACATGACAGCAATAATGGGCGCTAACTTACTGTGATGAAATGACTTTATTGTAATTAAATTACGTCACACTCCGACATGTTTACGTACAAATGTCAGTGCTAGCACTAGCTCGCTAGGCTACATAGCATTTTGCGTGCTGCTTGTGAGCCGTATCGTATTAAAAGTACGTGAACATACCTCAAGCAATCCTTGAACGAACTTCTTCTCCCGACCACCGCAGGTTTTTTTTTTTTTAACCCCCATTTTATTATTTTTTTTTACCAACACAATACACGAGCAATCCATTGTTGTTGTCTCGGCCGTGGCGACGAGTGTATCCGGTCGCGTTTGATTTGACAAAGCCCAGTGATCGTAAATGACGTCAAAAGACCTGCGACAAGGCTAAAAATAAACTAGCTTTTGGATTTAAACATACTCTATACGACGGCAACGCGGAGTAAATGTCGTTTGCGGAGCTGATCAATGACGTGATTGATCGGATCGGCAAATTATGACGTTAAAGCCGATCAGCATAAAATGCTAATTATCGTCCGATGCCGATCAAGCCGGTCAGATCGTGTAAAGTCTCATTTCTGTAGTCCTTCATGAAAGCTGACTGATTATCTTTTGTGTTTAATCCAAATAAGACATTTGCAAGCATTTGCATTTATTTACTACAACATTTTTCTCTATTTTCTGACATGTTACGGACCTAACCAGTAACTGAATCATCATCTATTTGTGAAAAAAGTAATTGTCCGTTTAATCTACTACAAAAATCCTTATTTGCAACGGTAGTATAACTAACCCTGTAATCTATTCCACACATTCACCATCCCCACACAGATGTAATTGGGAATATTACTCCGCGGCAGACTGATATGCGGCCTGAGGTTCCGACTGTGCGCTCGGGACCTGGTTTGGGTATGTCACAGGAGTTGTCGAGACCAGAAAAAAACCTCCGCCACTTCTGCTGTTGCTGAAGGAACGGTACTTTTACTCCGTTCCAATGATCGAAATGTCGCTCGCTACTTTTATTGATCAATTATTGCTTATCAACTATTTCGTGCGCGAGACTACGACTTCGACTTCCGCATCGGGCGCTGTTTGCGCCAATCCAGTTGAAGCGCAAGTGACGTTTAAGTTTAGTTCACCTATCAAGCGACACAAGAAAGTCACATGACCTCACACGTCGTCTTCCATTGGGCTTCCCGGACATGGGGATTAACACTAGATAAGCCTGCCCCGCTGATCGCCGTGCGTCCGTTTCCATTAAGGCAACGGGGCGCGACTCGTGTTTACATTTAGACGAACAAAAACAACAGCTTTCATGGATTGTAGTATTTATCTGGCACTGTCTGTAGTTCAGATCACTTTTAACTTTTTGGGGAGTTAAATCAGAATTTGCACATTCACATTTTATTTTGTAATTGTTTTTTTTTTTTTTTTTTTATTGTTCAAAAAAACCAAAAAAACAATCAGAAATGACTCACTATTTACTCGCAATTTCACTTTGTACATTTTACTCTTACTCAAGTAATTTTTTGGAAGACTACTTTTTACTTGTATTTGAGTCACATTAACAGTAACAGTGTCAAGTAATAGTACTCTTACTTGAGGGCAATGTTTGGCACTCTAACCACCTCTGGACTGGACATCCTCTATTGTTACTCTTACGTTTAAGCAACATTTTTGCTCATCAGATCGGCCCGTGTCGTATTTGTTGCACTGGTCTTTTTGTATTTTCGCCTTGAGGTTGCTGCGGGTCGTGGCCCTGATTGTGGTCCCGTCAAGCACACGCAACATCGGCGACAAGAGTCGATCCGCTACTACATCTTGTATTAATTAGGAAACGCGTCTAAAACGATCTAATTAGTTTACGGATGTAAACAGATTGCTAAATTTATGTTAAAATCAAAGACATTCTCTGCGGGGTTTTTTTTTTTTTTTCTCACCTTTTTCATGCCTTTGGTGTTTGCATGTCTGTAAATAGTGATGCTAAAAATGCAACTTAAGACATTGGACATTCATTAAAAGTACTTATAGTCCCCACCAATGGTCATTATTAGACCCAGACAGGTCATTTGTTCACAAATGTTGGTTATTCTCATGCTTACCGTTAATTGTAAGATAATTTACACGTAGAAACCATTTTCCAATCAAGGAAAATTTCACTAAATTCAAACTTGACTAAAAAGAACTTAAATGTAAACATTCAGTTCAATTTGATCTATAGTTCCTGATCAGCTGTTCTGATCATTAAATTGTGGGCACTGCTGCATATGAAAAAGGCTTCATTTGCAGCAGTGCAAAGACAGTTACCCCTTGCTAAAGTAGAATTATTTGGGTACATTTATTTTTTTTTAAATTATCTATCATATTATTATTATTATTTCAAGATTTATTTTGAGCTGAAAACTGTCACATATTGTTTGTTAAAAAGTAGTGCACTAAAATGAAAGCTTTTTCCCTAACATGAGGAATAATCGTGATTAATAATCAGAATTACAATATTGATGAAAATAATCGTGGTTATTATTTTGACCATAATCGTGCAGCCCTAGTTTGTATCTTCCCATTTTATTCCCAAATGCTGACATTTTCTGTTTGGAGTGAAGCATTGTGTGTGCCTCTTTTTTTGTAGGTCCGCTGTATGTTGAACATATGGGGTGTGATGCTCTTCATCCGTATGTCCTGGATTGTGGGTCAGGCTGGAATTGGTAAGCAAATGCCTCATGGTACGGAACATAGCAACCTCAGCAATTTTTAGCCACCTCAGCAAACTTAACTCCAGAGATAGAGAGCCCACCTTAGAGTTCCGAGGCACTGCTTCCTCATGGGAAGAAGGCGTGTCGGTGAAATTGAGGTCTTCAAAGTATTCTTCACTTGGTATATGTATAGCTTTATTGGCAATTTGATTTTAATGTGGCAGCAAAGACTCACATAAGGTCAAATTGGTTCCTATTCTTTCCAGAAAAAAAACCTTACTGAGTAATCTCAACTCATGCATTTGGTAAGTCGCTAAATTGCTTGAAAATACAAAGAACATGACTAGAATCCCACTACTGTGAGTTCTTGTGTATAATGCGCTCCCCCCCCCCCCCCCAAAAAAAATCTTCACGTGTAGGGGAAAATTGAAAAAAACTTTCACATTTTATAAATGTATGCCCCCATCTAGAGGTTATGAAAAAGCTGTACACCTTAATTGCAATAGGTCACTGCCACCTAGAGGTTATGAGAAAGGTATACACTTTTATTATAACATGCCACAGCCACCTAGAGGATATGAAAAAGGTGTAGCCTACACTACACATTCCAATATGAAAGGGATACGTTTGACTGGATATTCAGTGGGTACGGAAAGTATTCAGAACCCCTTAAATTTTTCACTCTTTGTTATAATGCAGCCATTATTCATCCATCCATACATTTTCTACTGCTTATCCGAGGTTGGGTCGCGGGGGGCAGTAACTTTAGCAGGGACGCTCAGACTTCCCTCTCCCTAGCAACTTCCTCCAGCTCTTCCGAGGGGATCCTGAGGCGTTCCCAGGCCAGCCGAGAGACATAGTCTCTCCAGCGTGTCCTGAGTCGTCCCCGGGGTTTCCTCCCGGTGGGACGTGCCCGGAACACCTCACCAGGGAGGCGTCCGGGAGGCATCTGAATCAGATGCCCCAGCCACCTCATCTGGCTCCCCTCGATGTGGAGGAGCAGCGGCTCTACTCTGAGATCCTCCCGGATGACCGAGTTTATCACCCTATCTCTAAGGGAGAACCCAGCTGCGCCTAGAAATTCTGTTCATAAAAGTTATGAACAGAATCGGTGACAAAGGGCAGCTTTGGCAGAGTCCAACCCTCACCGGAAACGACTCCGACTTACTGCCAGCAATGCGGACCGAGCTTTGACACCGGTCGTACAGGGACCGAACAGCCCTTATCAGGGGGTTCGGTACCCCATACTCCCGAAGCACCCACCACAGGACGCCCCGAGGGACATGGTCGAACGCCTTCTCCAAGTCCACAAAACACATGTAGACTGGTTGGGCGAAATCCCACGCACCCTCGAGGACCCTGCTGAGGGTGTAGAGCTGGTCCACTGTTCCACGGCCAGGACAAAAACCACACTGCTCTTTCTGAATCTGAGATTCGACTTGCCGACGGACCCTCCTCTCCAGCACCCCTGAATAGACCTTACCAGGGAGGCTGAGCAGTGTGATCCCCCTGTAGTTGGAACACACCCTCCGGTCCCCCTTCTTAAAAAGGGGGACCACCACCCCAGTCTGCCAATCCAGAGGCACTGTCCCCGATGTGAGCTCTGGTCGGCCGCCTCGGCAATAGAGGCACGGAACATGGTCCACTCGGACTCAATGTCCCCCACCTCCCCCGAGACATGGGTGAAGTTCTGCCGTAGGTGGCAGTTGAAACCCCTTCTGACAGGGGATTCTGCCAGAAGTTCCCAGCAGACCCTCACAATACGTTTGGGCCTGCCAGGTCGGACCAGCATCTTCCCCCACCATCAGAGCCAACTCACCACCAGGTGGTGATCAGTTGACAGCGCCGCCCCTCTCTTCACCCGAGTGTCCAAGAAATGCAACCGCAAGTCCGATGACACGACCACAAAGTCAATCATCGAACTGCAACCTAGGGTGTCCTGGTGCCAAGTGCACGTGTAGTTAAAAACATCACCACAACGAATTCTGTGAAGCAGCAGGATCTATCGGCCTACTTTAAGTCATGCTTTTCCCTTACTCCATTACCAGGACCGTCAGTGTGAGAAAAAGTGCCAATGTTTAAGGCAGGAAATCGCCCATTCACACCATGTTGCCATGGGCTGTTGTTGAACTCAAGTCCATATATAAATACCCGCACCTTGCTGAATTATCACTTTGGGGATTTCATTTATTGCTGGGTTTTTGTGGAATATAACCCCCACGATAAACAGGGGATTACTGGACAGTATATAATATATTTAATTGAAAGTACCACCTATGTTACTCGAGGTGAAATAAGATCAATAAATGCTCTCGGATAGTCGACTATTGAGTGATACGTGCCAGGCTTTACTTGAGTAGCTTGCCTTTATAACCACATTTACATTTTTCACAGCTTTCTAGGTTTTTGGGCGGTTTTGATGAAGCAATTCTAAAGATAACCCTTTGTCTTCTGCAGCTCTATCTTGCTTGATTGTTGCTATGGCCACTGTTGTGACAACGATCACTGGACTCTCCACTTCTGCCATTGCAACCAATGGATTTGTTCGAGGAGGTATATCTCTTGTCTTTTGAAATGCCATCAAAGCATGTATAGTTTAGTTATTTGAAAAGCCCAAAAATAAAAAACCCAGTAGCTTTTTTTTAAATCATCATCCTTTTTCTATTAACTTTCATTAGCATCGGTAATACTGTCCATAAACTGCATTTTCTCTCTACCTTTGATGTACGAACATTAACTGGTACATATTTTGATTCTTGTCTTTGACGTATATTGTTACGAGCATTCTCCAGAAGACCTGGTTAACATCTGTATTTATATTTATGCCACTTTGTTCAAATACTATCGAGCCCCGAAAAATGGAGCTATGCTACATGAAATGTCTGTAATTTCTGAATAGGAAATGCATTTTTGGTGTAACCCTTATATTTAAATCTGAAGCTCTACACTTCCATCGCATACTGATTGTTTTACAGATATTTAAAGTCCATTGTGGTGGCAGAAGTTATAATAGGGTAAAGTTGCGGCAGTAGCAAAAAGCATATCAAACTCTGCCATTGTCCAAATGCAAATGGACGTACAGTAGCTGTATATGCATACAGGGAACTGAATTTAGTCCCAGTTTTCTTAAGTATTGGTTATGTCTGTGACTGACTATGATTTGCCAATGTCTTTACCTTTCTAGGCGGAGCATACTACTTGATTTCAAGAAGTTTGGGGCCAGAGTTTGGAGGGTCTATTGGTCTCATCTTTGCCTTTGCCAATGCAGTGGCAGTAGCCATGTATGTGGTGGGCTTTGCTGAAACCATGGTGGAACTTCTTGCTGTAAGCCTCTTCACTATTGATACTTTTCAAGGTTGATTATTTGAAAGAAAATGGACAAAAGAGGGGTAAACATCAACTCTGGAGCTGTCACCATTGGGAAACCAACAACAAAAAGAAATGGGAAAGGCTCCAATGTCAAAGAAAAATGTTAAGTTTTGTTATTCACCTGCTTTGATATTTTTTCCAACCGTTTACTACCAACAACATACAGTGGCTGAAATAAGTATTTAAGGCGTCACCATTTTTCCTCACTAAATATATTTTCAAAGGTGCTATTGACATTAAATTTACACCAGATGTTGGCAACAACCCAAGTAATCCATACATACTGTACAAAGAAAGTAGAACAAATAAGATCAGAAATTGTCTGTAATAATGTGACTAGTTTCTCCATACAGGCGGCGTCTTGAACAGGTCATTGCAAACAAATGCCTTTGTACAAAGTATCAAATAAATACCAGTTTACACGTTCAATACTTTTTCCCTGTGTCATTTCACATTATTACATACAACTTAATTTCTTAATTTAATCATTTGTTCTACTTTATGTATGTATGGATTACTTGGGTTGTTCCCAACATCTGGTGAAACTTTCATGTTAATAGCACCTTCGGGAATATATTTAGTGAGGAAAAATGGTGACGTGTTAAATACTTATTTTAGCCGGTGGATTTTTACAGTGGGTACGGAAAGTATTCAGACCCCCTTAAATTTTTCACTCTTTGTTGTATTGAAGCCATTTGCAAAAATCATTTAAGTTCATTTCATTCCTCATTAATGTACACACAGCACGCCATATTGACAGAAAAAAATGGAATTTCTGAACTTTTTGCAGATTTATTAAAAAAGAAAAACTAAAATATCACGCTGCCGTAAGTATTCAGACCCTTTGCTCAGTATTTGGTAGAAGCACCGTTTTGAGCGAATATAGCCATGAGTCTTTTTGGGAATGATGAAGTTTTTCCCACCTGGATTTGGGGATCCTCTGCCATTCCTCCTTGCAGATCCTCTCCAGTTCTGTCAGGTTTGATGGTGAATGTTGGTAGACAGCCATTTTCAGGTCTCTCCAGAGATGCTCAATTGGGTTTAAGTCAGGGCTCTGGCTGGGCCATTCAAGAACAGTCACGAAGTTGTTCTGAAGACACTCCTTCGGTATTTTAGGTGTGTGCTTAGGGTCATTGTCTTGTTGGAAGGTGAACCATCGGCCAGTCTGTGGTCCTGAGCACTCTGGAGAAGGTTTCCGTCCAGGAAATCGTCAATATTTTTTCTGTCAATATGGGGTGCTGTCTGTACATTAATGAGGAAAAAAATGAACTTTAAATGATTTTAGCAAATGGCTGCAATAGAAAAAAGAGTGAAAAATTGAAGGGGGTCTGAATACTTTCCGTACCCAAAGTATTAATCATCGAACACAATATTCTGTTCGTCAAGCGCACTAAAACAGCTGACAATAAGGGGTTGGGTGCTCAGAAAACACCTGTCAGTGTATGACTCCTAAACAGCAAAGCACTTTGTTTCGAAAACTGTGTTGCTGATCGTTTACAGTATGAAGTCTCAACTGCTGGAAAGTACTTCAAGACGCCCATTCTCTTGAGGAGACAGCAAAATGCACAGCTTCCTAACAGAAGGCAACATGAAATGCATCTCATTTTCTTACCTAACTTTTAACTCATTACTGTAACAGTTTTGAGTAACGTTCACATTGTACTTGTCAGAGTAGTTTTAAGGCAACATACTTTTTTTTTTTTTTTACTTTTGCTTTGAGTATTTTTGTCAAGAATAAATGCTACTTTTATTCCATTACATTGAGCTACATTGCGCTCGCTTCTCGTATTTATAGCGACGGGGATTTATTATTGTTTGGAAATCTATTGGGATTTGTCAGAGAGACTAGTTTCACCAATCCAGCGTAACAACTCATGACATTTAACTCCATTTGACAAATCACCTGACAAGTCACATGACCACACTGTCTCTGCGGGGGCCCCACAAGCAAGCAAAGTTTTCAAAGTTATTTATGTACTTTATTTGTGTCAAACACTCCAGCGCCCCGAGTGAGAATAAGCGACATAGAAAGTGGATGCCTGAATGGATCAAGACAAAGAACAGCTGTCATTTGTGTCTGCCTAAAAATGTCTGTATGTCTCGGGGTAAAACCAGTAGATCAACTAAAGCAAGGGAAAGTAAATTGCACTTCATCTGACCCGTTTGAGCTGTCTTTTCCACACGGTAGAACGGGTTGTTGCACGCATTCAAAAGGAGGAGGCAGAAAAAGCAATCTGCAATTTAGGCACATCATTGAAGATAAAGACTCAAGTTGGCAGAACTCATTGTTTGGAGTTATAAAAGGGATGTTTATAAATGTGGGTCAACCACCTGTCAAAAAATTATATATAATTATTAAAAATATCTGTCTGGTGAGCCTATTGTGCTGTTTCTTATGAGTAAACAAAGAGAGTCAATTTAAGACCATTTAGTGTGTTTGAATTTGCTTTAGTTCGTTATTTTATTTAAAAAGTATTTAAAATATATTTTAAAGTGATATTTGGCAATATTTGAATTTGCATATTCCTTTTTTATATTTTTTTCTATTGACATCCATGCGGTATTTAAAAAAAAGTTTGTGTGTGTTTAAATATAAATATTGAAAAGTGCTGATTAAAATAAAAAAAAAAAAAAAAAAACTGCACACAAAAAGATATTGAAATGATTTTCATCTTTCAGGGTTTGGATGCCATCATGACAGATGCAACCAATGATATTCGAATTATAGGCACCATCACTGTAATACTTCTCCTCGGCATATCTGTTGCAGGAATGGAATGGGAAGCAAAGGTATGAGTCTTGTCCAGTCTTTCATACATGGAAAGCCTGCATTAACAGTATAGAATCTCAAGAGACACGTCTGTGTAGATTCTCAGTCAATCTGGTCATGGGAAGCCGCAAAGGTGGAATCAAAGACAACTGGAGTGTTTTTGTTTGTTGAAAAGAACAATTCACCTTTAATCCAAAAGGATTCTTCAGTTCTAAATGTTGAGGTGTGGAGCCTCTCTGTTTATACCTCGGTGGGTGTGTCCCCCTGGGGTGGTCAACAACGGGGTGTTGTTGCCCGATGGGGTTAGTAAAACGGCTGTCCGACATACCAATCAAGTTGTTCACTCATCCATCCATCCATTTTCTACCGGATGGATTGTGGCAAAACGGCTCGTTGGAGCCACTCTTCCCATTGAATCAGGCGATCTTTGGGGGGAGAGATGGAAGTACATTGTTATAGGCAGATGATAGGTGATGCCTCAAAACTCCTCCTGTGTTTAGGAACAGCTTTTTTAGTTTGACATAGATTGCTTCTTTTCTATTTCAAACCAGCGGTTTGGATGTTGTTGTCCTTGACGGAACATCCCTTCTTCTGGAGGTGCAAATGATCCACTGATTCTGGACCTTAAGAAGCTTGCCTGTTGATGCTGCGCCATGCGCCTGTGCAGTGGCTGCTTAGTCTCTCCAATGTAGAGGTCGTTGCACTCCGCTCTACTCCACTGCGTAAAAAAACATAGCTGCATTTGCTTCCCAAGATGTTTTCGTTGGTGTGAAGCAGCTTTTGTTTGGTGGTGTTAGTAGGTTGAAATACAATGGTATGTTTGGAGAAAGCCCTTCTGAGTTTCTCTGACAAACCAGCCATGGGACATAAATAGGGAGGCTCCACACCTAAAATTTTGAACTGAAGAAGCTTTTGGGATTAAAGGTGAAACATCTTCAACAAACAAAACAGTCCAGTTGCTTTGATTGAGCCTTTGTAGATTACTCAAGACATGCATTTTAAAAATTCACATCATTTTTTTCAAGACTTTATTAAGGATAAAGTAATTGATTTTTTCCCCCCCCTTTAGGCGCAGATCTTCTTGCTCTTTGTACTCATCACTGCAATCATCAACTACTTCATTGGAAGCTTTATTCCTCTTAAATCAAAGGAATCTACGGGCTTCTTTGGCTATGATGGTATGATGTCTTTATATGAAACTACAGACCGTGATGGAACATAAAGTACAGACGGATGATGTGCAAGAGAATTAGTTTGTTGAAGATCTCTACTGTCAATTTTTCATTATACTGTGACATGAGGGGTGGATTGTAGAAAAACATGTTATTTTAAGTCACTTGTTAAAGAGTCCACTTGTTGCCTTGCCCCACTGCTGACATGTTGATTGTGTGTCTAAACGAACATGTACATTATGATCATCACATTTGTTGGTATTGTGCTTTTTTTGTAACTGGCATCTTTGCGTTCTCTCAGGTTCTATCATGTGGGAGAACATGGGTCCCGACTTCAGGGAACAAACATTCTTTTCTGTCTTTGCCATCTTCTTCCCTGCAGCGACTGGTATTCTAGCTGGGGCCAACATTTCGGAGACCTTGCGGTAAGTCAACCATTTTCACAAAAAAAAATGTGTGTGTGTGTGTGGGTGCATCTGCATGTTTGCGGGGCCAGTGATGAGGTGTTGCTGGTCCAGGAGTGCACTCCCAGGAACTTGGTGCTGTGCACCCGCTCCACCGCAGCACTGTAGATGTTCAGGGGAGCATGCTCGGAGTGCGCTCTCCTGAAGTCCAAAACAATCTCCTTGTTTTTTTCCCACGTTCAGGGAGAGATTGTTGTCCACGCACCACCCGCCCAGGCGGCTCACCTGACTCCTGTAATCTGTCGCGTCCCCGTTGCTGATGAGACCCACCACAGTTGTCATCTGCAAACTTGATGACCTGTCAGAAAGTCCGGCAGCCGGTTGCACATCGAAATGTTGAGCCCCAGCTGGTCCAGTTTGTAGATCAGTTGTTTAGGGATGATGGTATTGAATGCTGAGCTGAAGTCTATGAACAGCATTCTGACATATAAGTCCTTAGAGTCCAGGTGTGTGAGGCCAGAGTGGAGGGTGGTGGAGACGGCGTCATCTGTTGACTGGTTGGATCCATATGCAAACTGGAAGGGGTCCAAGGAAGGGGGAGGGAGGACTTGAAGTGGTGCATGACTAGCCGCTCGAAGCACTTCTTCAGGATGGGAGTAAGTGCTACCGGACAGTTGTCATTGAGGCAGGAGGGAGACGACTTCTTTGGGACCGGGATGGTGATGGTGGCTTTGAAGCAGGTGGGGAAAACCCTTAAAAACCCTGACTCAAGGAGGTGTTAAAGATGTCCATGAAGACATCTGTGAGTTCAGCTGCCCAGTCCCTCAGAACACGACCTGGTATGTTGGCAAAAGGCAAAGGTAGCGAGCTGGCCAATATGTGGAGGAGAGGGGTAGACATTTTGTGTGTGCAAGAAACAAGATAGAAGGACAGCAAATCTAATATCATTGGAGCTGGGTTCAAACTGTTTTATCGCGGTATCGGTCGGGAGAGGAATGGAGTAGCTGAGATTGTAAAGGAAGAGTATGCAAAGAATGTTATCGAGGTGAAACAGGTCTGACACTGGGGTGACTAGGGATGGGAATTGAAAACGGGTTCTTTTTGTTCCCAGTAATTAACTTCCTAGGAATCGGCATCAGCGAATGACCCAAGAACAGTACGCTGCAAAGTATGTTGAAAGAACCTAAGGGAGTAGCACGACAAACTTATTCAACATTTGAAACGGAGACACTCAGCAGATTGAGAGAAACGTTGCTCTGTGCTTGACTTGGAGCTGAAAGCGTCCAGTAAGAAACAGACGACATAAGCGAAATTATTTTAATAATTTAATAATAAAATAAGCAAGTCAAAAACAGGGCACTCTGTTACCTCTACACCATGTATCCGAAGGTGTTTATATATATATTATATATGTTAGCCGTGCAACCTCCTTCGCACGATATAATCTTATTGCAGGTGTTCCATGAGCCGACTGGTCATTTATTTGAATAAAGTTAAGCTACACTTTGATGGAAATTGGGGCTGGGCGATATGGACAAAATTTCATATCACAAAATTCATGCCAGATATCTCTATCGATATGATACAATAGAACTATGGGTTCAGTGAAAACTACGGACTGAAAAATAAAAATATCATAATACCAAAAGATGTGGAAAGTTTTAATCATTAGAGCTCAGGTAGTCAACATTCACATAAAGTAACCAATAAATAAAGAAGGAATCAAACATTCTACTGAAGCGTTGGTTGAACCAAAAAGAAATATACTGCAACTGGTGGAACTTCAAAAAGAGAACATAACTGTATGCAGAAAATGTATTAAACAGAGGTAAGCGTGTGTGTGTGTGTACATGCGTGCACGTGCGTGTGTGTACACGTGTGCACGTGTGTGCGTGTACGCGTGTGTGTGCACGTGTGTGCGTGCGTGCACGCGTGCGCACTGTATCAATGTGTGTGCGCGTGTGGGTATGTGTGTGTGGCTATGTGTGCGCGTGTGGGTATGTGTGTGCATGTGTGCGCGTGCATGTGCGTGCGTGTGTGTGTGCATGTGCATGCGTGTGTGGCTCGAGGCATTAGCATTACAGTGCAACTTCGACAGATTATTTGCCAGGAACACTAGCATGTTAATCATGTCTGGTTTCAGACAGGACCCCTCACAATTTAGGATGTTGCTCAATGCACTAAAAACGGCGTGTTGTTTCATGTTGTGCTTGCCTACTCCATCACAATTTTTACTCGACCTGCACAACACCTTGCTCTGGTTAGGATCCTCTCTTTTTTTTTATTGTTTATTTTTTAAAATCCAAAATGCCTCCAAATAATGAGTGCATATCACGCACCCGGATTACATTACGCAAAATTCCCCGCTGTGTACAAACGGCCAACATGAAATGAGGTGTGTGATTGGCTGGCTTTAGTGGTACATTGAAGGGCAAGTGGAAAGATAATGTTGCTGACTGCGTGAGCTGTCCATGAAGTTGCGACCGGGGAAAATCTACAAACTCCAATGACGTTGACATGACGTGTAAAACATAAATTAAAATACAATGAATTCATTTGCAAATCCTTTTCAACTTAGATTCAATTGAAAACACACCGAAGTCAACATATTTGTTCAAATAGAGAAACTTTTTTGTTGTTGCAAATATTCACCCATTTTTAATTTATAGCCTGCAACATGTTCCCAAAAAACTGGGACTGTGGCATGTTTACCACTATTACATCACCATACACATACAGTATATTTGAATCCAACAGGTAGTTTATTTTAAGCCTTGTTGCATGTTTGGTCAAATTTGGTCTTTGACGATTTCACTATGTCAGACTACTGCAATAAAATCCTGTATTCCGATACCATTGCATCCCTTCTTTTACGAAAACTGGGTTTTATCTTGTCAACTCAAACGTGACCGGATACACTCATTACCATGGCGATGACATCACAACGCGTGCATTGTAAGAACAAAATGGGGGAAAATCTGTGGTGGTGCTCGGGAGATTACGTTCATTTAAGGCTTGCTTGAGGTACGTTTACTTTTAAGACGATACGGCTCGCAAGCAGGCAACAAAACGTTATGTAGCCTAGCAAGCTAGTGCCAACACTAACGGTTGTACGTAAACATCCCGGCATTATGTCGAATCCTGCTCGAAGGTTTCGGTGTGTGTGAAGTAATTGCAATAAAGTAATTCAGTTACAGTAAATTAGCACCCATTATTTCTGTCATGATGTAATGTTGGTTTGACCTGACTGATTTAGAATACATGACCTGACTAGAGCAGTGGTTTCCAACCTTTCTGGAGCGAAGGCGTATTTTACAATTGGAAAATCTCATGGCACGCCAACAAATGAAACTGTCACAAAAAGTAGATGCACAGTAATTACTCCATGTACTTCCTGTCATCTGTCTGTCACTATTCCTCACAGACAGAAATAGAGGAACAAAGATACATTATTTCTTGAAAATGAATAATTTTTGGAGCAGTTAAGTAAAATTTGATAATTTCCCACGGCACACCTGAAGATCACTCAGGGCACACTAATGTGCCACGGCACACTGGTTGGGAATCACTGGACGAGAGAATACTTTTCAAGACACTCAGTATACAGTACACAAGTATATATGGTAAATGAACAAGTGGGTGACTGGTTAGCACATCTGCCTCACAGTTCTGAGGACCGGGGTTCGAATCCCGGCCCCGCCTGTGTGGAGTTGGCATGTTCTCCCCCTGCCTGCGTGGGTTTTCTCCGGGTACTCCGGTTTCCTCCCACATCCCAAAAGCATGCAGGGTAGGTTAATTGAAGACTCTAAATTACCCGTAGGTATGAATGTGAGTGCGAATGGTGCTTTGTTTATATGTGCCCTGCGATTGGCTGGCGACCGGGTCAGGGTGTACCCCACCTCTCGCCCGTGGACAGCTGGGATAGGCTCCAGCACGCCCGCGGCCCTAGTGAGGATAAGCGGAAGACAAATAAACAAGTGATTTAAATAGACACATTGCGGCATCCTGTGATTGGATTGGTTATGGTTTTTTTAAACTCGCTGATCGGCCCCAAAAATACTGCTCGTGTAAAGCCCAAGGGGAATATTCAACCATCAGTTTGTGACTTCAAGCTGAAGCGCACTTTGATCCAAAACACACCAGTCAACTTCGGAATGCGTTTAAAAAAAACAAATGAATGTTTGAAAGTGGTCTAGTCAAAGTCCGGATTTGAATCCGTTTGAAATGCCTTGGCATGACTTTAAAAATGACTGTAAAACAATTCTGCAAGGAAGAGTGGGACAAAATATTTCCACAGAAATAAAACAATCTTATACAACCCCAATTCCAATGAAGTTGGGACATTGTGTTAAACATACATAAAAACAGAATTCAATGATTTGCGAATCATGTTCGACCTATATTTAATTGAATACACTACAAAGACAAGATATTTAATGTTCAAACTTATAAACTTGATTGTTTTTAGCAAATAATCATTAACTTCGAATTTTATGGCTGCAACACGTTCCCAAAAAGTTGGGACAGGATCATATTTACCACGGTATTACATCACCTTTTCTTTTAACAAAGTTCAATAAACGTTTGGGAACTGAGGGCACTAATTGTTGAAGTTTTGTAGGTGGAATTCTTTCCCATTCGTGCTCGATGTACAGCTTCAGCTGTTCAACAGTCTGGGGTCTCCGTTGTCGTATTTTACGCTTCACAATGCACCACACATTTTCAATGGGAGACGGGTCTGAACTGCAGGCAGGCCAGTCCAGTACCCGCACTCTTTTACTGCGAAGCCACGCTGTTGTAACACGTGCAGAATGTGGTTTGGCATTGTCTTGCTGAAATAAGCAGGGGTGTCCATGAAAAAGACGTTGCTTGGATGGCAGCATATGTTTCTCCAAAACCTGTATGTACCTTTCAGCATTAATGGTGCCTTCAGAGATGTGTAAGTTACCCATGCCATTGGCACTAACACAGCCCCATACCATCACAGATGCTGGCTTTTGAACTTTGCGTCCATAACAGTCAGGATGGTTCTTTTCCTCTTTGGCCCGGAGGACACGACGTCCACAATTTCCCAAAACAATTTGAAATGTGGACTCGTCGGACCACAGAACACTTTTCCACTTTGCATCAGTCCATCTTAGATGAGCTCGGGCCCAGGGAAGCCGGCGGCGTTTCTGGGTGTTGTTGATAAATGGCTTTTGCTTTGCAGAGTAGAGTTTTAAGTTGCACTTACATTGATGGCACTTTTTGATGGAGTGCCACCTGATGGATCGAAGGTCACGGGCATTAAATGTTGGTTTTCGGCCTTGCCGCTTACATGCAGTGATTTCTCCAGATTCTCTGAACCTTTCGATGATATTATGGATCGTAGCTGATGAAATCCCTAAGTTCCTTGCAATTGTACGTTGAGGAACATTGTCCTTAAACTGTTGGACTATTTTTTTCACGTACTTGTTCACAAAGAGGTGAACCTCGCCCCATCTTTGCTTTTGAATGACTGAGCAATTCAGGGAAGCTCCTTTTATACCCAATCATGGCGCCCACCTGTTCCCAATTAGCTTGTTCACCTGTGGGATGTTCCAAACAGGTGTTTGAGCATTCCTCAACTTTCTCAGTCTTTTTTGCCACCTGTCCCAGCTTTTGTGGAACGTGTTGCGGCCATAAAATTCTAAGCTAATGATTATTTGCTAAAAACATTAAAGTTGATCAGTTTGAACATTATGTATCTTGTCTTTGTAGTGTATTCGATTAAATATAGGTTGAACATGATTTGCAAATCATTGTATTCTGTTTTTGTTTATGTTTAACACAACGTCCCAACTGCATTGGAATTGGGGTTGTAGAAACCACTTGATCTCAGTAGACTGGCCGAACCACTTATTAGGTTTAGGTATTACTGTTTCACACAGAGCCAGGTAATTTTTCCCTTAACAAATACAACCACCATTTAAAAAGAGCATTTTATGTTTATTTGGGTTGTCTTTGTCTGATATTTATATTTGTTTGGTGATCTTAAACATTAAATTGGGGGATACTATGCAAAAAAACAATTTATTTATAGAAGGGGGCAAATACCTTTTTCACAGTGCTGTGTGTGTTTTGTCTCTGTGATTGGTATTTTCATACCAATCTCTCTTTTTCTTCTTCTTCGCTTGTTCCAGGACCCACAGCTGGCCATTCCCAGAGGAACACTTCTGGCCATATTGATCACTGGAATAGTTTATCTGGGAGTTGCTGTCTCCACAGGTACATGGTTCTCTGTAGATCGTTTACAGCAAGAGGTCTACGAGATTGTTTGCGTTTTCCTTTAACGAGTGCCCTGCTACTTAATGGTTTGATACATGCTACTCCAGGTTCCTGTATTGTGAGAGATGCCAGTGGAAATGATACAGTCAGTTCTCAGTTCATGTTGAATTGCACTGATGCTTCCTGCAAATTTGGCTACGATTTCTCTGCTTGTAAGAGTCAAAAAGATGGCTGTCCCTATGGCCTACATAATGATTTCCAGGTATGAGTTTTTAATCTTTACTCTTACGGTTTTGTCAGACTCAAAATTCTGTGATTTATTCGGTACATAAAGGTAACATCTTTTGATTGTCTGTCCAGGTTATGAGCGTGGTTTCGGGTTTCGGGCCCATCATTACAGCTGGAATCTTCTCTGCCACTCTGTCCTCAGCATTGGCGTCTTTAGTCAGTGCGCCTAAAGTATTTCAGGTAAGACATCACCTAAAATACATAAGTATTGCACAAAATTTAACTTGTGCCTTGAATGGCTTCCTGAAAGACACCTTCGCCATGAATGCAAGTCAGTTCAGATATGTGTGCAGCCCACTAATACCTCCACCCATATTACAATGTCAGTTAGGGAATTAAATACTGACCTTTTGGTCGCAATAGTAACTTAACAAGTGGCCGCCATCATTGTGGAATTTTCAAAAATGAAAAAAAAAAATGAAATCAGTAATTCAAACACCTCTAAAGTCCTACAAAACAAATAAATCCAGGAAAAAACTGCTGATGACTGACTGCATTACCTATTCCACTGGCCACACTGCTGTTGTCACTAATGTTCTATTTACCCTATTTAAGTTGAGTTTTTAGGGAAAGTGACGCTGTTTGAAACGTCAAGGTAACTCTCGACGCCACAACTTGCAGAACCCCTCGGAATTGCGGCCCATGCCAGCTTACTGGTGGACATTTTTAACTGAAACTTGCCAGGCAATCGAAGAAAGGGTTACACGAGTAGCAGACGAAACAAGAGGGTCGAGGAGATATCTTGAGAAATAATTTTCAGTTTTACCCTACTTTGAAGGCTATCTATTTCCCCAAAAGTGGAATTATTTTTTTCAGATACAAAAAAACTCACTTTCTCATTCTAACCAGACAGTATTTTGATGGACTGTCATTTTTGGGAGCTCTTGTGACGTTGCTAGTCACAAGGTGCAATTTTGCCCACACAACAATAGTGTAGATACTGTGTGTCCAGAAACAAATAAACAAATGAAGATTAACTAGGAGTAGGGTTGTAAGAAAAATGTATATATTAATATGATTGTTTTTTACAGGCTTTATGTAAAGACAACATTTACCCTGGACTTGAAATGTTTGCCAAAGGTTATGGCAAGAACAATGAGCCTCTCCGAGGCTACATCCTGACCTTTGTGATCGCTCTTGCCTTCATCCTAATTGGTAAGGTAGCTACACTCATTGACTATGTAGTAACAGAGTGCAAAATAATTACAGTGCTCCAAAAATATTATGCTTATAGGATTTTCCTTTCATAAACATTTGAGTTTGAGGTTTTCTGGGGAAGTTTTAACATCCAGTTGTTTCTCCTGTCTGTTGTCTATGATCTACAGTGGGGCAAAATTGTGCAAGTTCACCCACTTAAAAAGATGAGAGAGGCCTGTAATTGTCATCATCGGTATACCACACCTATGACAGACAAAATGAGAAAATAAAAATCCAGAAAATCACATTGTCTGATTTTTTTAAAGAATCTATTAGCAAATTATGGTGGAAAATAAGTATTTGGTCACCTACAAAAAAGCAATATTTGGCTCTCACAGACCTGTAACTTCTTCTTTAAGAGGCTCCTCTGTCCTCCACTAGTTACCTATATTAATGGCACCTATTTGAACTCGTTATCCGTATAAAAGACACCTGTCCACAACCTCAAACAGTCACACCCCAAACTCCACTATGGCCAAGACCAAAGAGCTGACAAAGGACACCAGAAACAAAATTGTGGACCTGAACCAGGTTGGGAAGACTGAATCTGCAATAGGTAAGCAGCTTGGTTTGAAGAAATCAACTGTGGGAGCAATTATTAGAAAATGGAAGACATACAAGACCACTGATAATCTCCCTCGATCTGGGGCGCCACGCAAGATCTCACACCGTGGGGTCAAAATGATCACAAGAACGGTGAGCAAAAATACCAGAACCACACGGGGAGACCTAGTGAATGACCTGCAGAGAGCTGGGACCAAAGTAACAAAGGCTACCACCAGTAGCACACTACGCCGCCAGGGACTCAAATCATGCAGTGCCAGACGTGTCCACCTGCTTAAGCCAGTACATGCCAGGCCCGCCTGAAGTTTGCTCTTGGATGATCCAGAAAAGGATTGGGAGAATGTCATATGGTCAGATGAAACCAAAATAGAACTTTTTGGTAAAAAACTCAGCATGTTGTGTTTGGAGGAGAAGGAATGCTGAGTTGCATCCAAAGAACACCATACCTACTGTGAAGTCTGGTTGGGGGGGATGACGACATCATGCATTGGGGCTGTTTTTCTGCAAAGGGATCAGGACAACTGATCCGTGTAAAAGAAAGAATGAATGGAAGCATGGCTCGTGAGATTTTGAGTAAAAACCTCCTTCCACCAGAAAGGGCATTGAAAATGAAACATGGCCGGGTCTTTCAGCATGACAATGATCCCAAACACACCGCCCGGGCAACAAAGGAGTGGCTTCGTAAGAAAAAATTTCAAGCTCCTGGAGTGACCTAGCCAGTCTCCAGATCCCAATCCCATAGAAAATCTTTGGAGGGAGTCGAAAGTCTGTGTTGCCCAGCAATAGCCCCGAAACATCACTGCTCTAGAGGAGATCTGCATGGAGGAATGGGCCAAAATACCAGCAACGCTGTGTGAAAACCTTGTGAAGACTTACAGAAAATGTTTGACCTCTGTCATTGCCAACAAAGGGTATAGAGCAAAGTATTGAATTAACTTTTGTTATGAACCAAATACTTATTTTCCAACATAATTTGCTCATAAATTCTTTAAAAATCAAATGTGATTTTCTGGATTTTCTTTTTTTTCCCCTTGTCATTTTGTCTCTAATAGGTGAGATATACCTATGATGAAAATTACAGGCCTCGCTCATCTTTTTAAGTGGGAGAACTTGCACAATTGTTGGCTGACTAAATACTTTGTTGCCCCACTGTAAATCTTGGATAAGTTTGATAATCATTTTCCCTGCTGAAATGGAAATTACTGAAGGAATATGTTCCACATGATTAAGCAAGTCACAGTATTTACAGTAGTGATGCACTGAAATGAAAATTCTTGACCAAAAACGAAAATGTCGAATGTCGAAACACCGGAAGAAATTATCAATCAAAAACTTTATTTGTAAGCACTTTTCATACAAAGAAATTGCAACACAAACTTTAAAATATAAAAATAAATCAAGCCCACCAATTATTAACTCATTTAGTGCCACGGACGTATTAATACGTTTTCATGAACCCATCCGTTTAGTGCCACGGGCGTATTAATACGTTTTCAGTGTTATTTTTAATCATATCATAATAGAGGGTTTGGCGCAGCTCCACATGTATCTAAGGGTTGGGAAGGATTTTAGTATGTTAAATCGACACCAGAGGGCAGCAGTAGCTTTGATCAGAATTTTGTCAAAACGTCAGAGGAAAACTGTATCCCTCTGATTATATTACTATGACTGTGACTATATCTGACAGTGGAGCGTTGCAGGGGTGTGGTTGAGAGAGAGAGAGAGAGAGAGAGAGAGAGAGAGACATGGTGAGCCAGTTAGAGCAAAAAACAATGGATGAATACAGACGGTTTACTCTAAAACAGAGTTTTGCTAACATCAAAAAGGATTATGTACCATCATCATTCTTTTCCCAAAAAAGAACGAGATGACGCTATGACAATGAACATAGTGTAACGCTGGTCGCGTCGAGCTTTCGAAGGCCCGCGGTAAGATCGCTACCATATCCCGATCCACTTCCCCCAAAACGAGGACTGCCATCGGACGTCCGGAATCAGATTACAATGAGCCTGATCCGGGTTAACATCTGGGAGTAGCAGGGCGTCCTTCATAAGCCCGCAGGAAGTCACCGACGAGGTAAGAACCTGCTAACTTCAAAGCTAACGTCCATAGACTGAGCAATTACTCCGTTTTACCTTTTTTATCATGCAACATGCACTAAAAAGCATGACAGTTTGTCCTACGATACTACACGTTTACTAATCATGCATCCTGTAGACAAAAACCTAGAGCATCAATAGCCAGATGAGTTGGATATGTATTTATTTTTATTGTCGTTCTTTAATTTATAGACAGTAGTGCACCAAATTATAATTTTCTGACAATGTCGTGTGTTCTTTTACCTTTCCTCATCACACTGTACCAACAAAATAAATATTTTGTGGTAAATGTACATATTTCTTTAATTTGCAGTTGGTGCAACCAGCAGCAGATGCACTCCCACACCTGTTGGCAAGAAAAGGTGAAAAAAGTATTTTTGTCCACTTCACACTGCAGCAATAATATGTTTCATTTTTATGCTAATTGTTTATTTTTTATCATTTACAGGAGGTGCATCAAGCAGTGGTGGGGCTGTTCATGGCTGGTCGTCTGCTGACTGGGAACCCTCAAAAGTCCCACACGCACGTACCCAAACATGCACACAGCTGTACATACTTGAAAGTTCATGCATCATCAATTTGAAAATGCATGTTTTAGACGTGGAAATAAACTGTTACTTTGCAATCAAAATAACCTTTTTTGTGTGTGTTTTTTTGTGGTGGTTATATAGTAGGAAAACATCGTTTAGATATTTGAGCGATCATAAAAGTAAAAAAAAAAAAAAAAAAAAAAAAAGCATCAAAGTGAAGATTCTGCTTGAAATGCATCGTTTCACAAAAAAGCTCTTTTTCTCTTGGAGACGGGTATTTTCAACTTACCTATGTTCAACTGCTGCTTACAAAAGAACGGTAGAAGGTACTTTTCCTGATGAAGTAGTGTGTTAAATCTTATTTTTGGTGGGCTCCATGTCTCTATAGCTATAGAACACACTTTTCTGTAGGCCTTAAAAAAACAGTAAAAAATGGCTGGCACAATTTCTGAAAAACGGCTGGCAATAAATAAGTTAATTATTAGAAAAATTGCATTTTTAGCTATGACTGAAGAGCTTCCAACTTATAGAAATTCTGTCTGAATTTCCATATTTTAGAAATTATGTCAAGAATATTACCGTGGGACAGTTATTGCAGTAAATTATGTAATAGGATAAAAGTAATTCTGTATACTGTTCAGGTTCACAACATAATCATTACTCTATAATCGTTAATGAATTATGGCTTCAATATTTGTTATTTGAATGTATTTCTTGCATCAACCTTGGAATGGCGGATGCATTTGCAGCCAAATGTCTTCTCTCGCTTGCTCTTTTTGTATTTCCTGTATCCACTATTGCTGCTGAAATGATGCAAACTTCCCACTTTGGGACTAATAAAGGATATCTTTTAAATATTTATTATATCAAGGTACTTTTGTATTTATAGGCCTATTTTCTCAAGTGACGTAGCAGCGATGATGTACTATTTCGTTTCCGGTTTCCGGTCTCTGTATGATTGTCGAACATCCTGTATTTCAGTATTTGCCTCTATAGAAATGTACTAATTTGCCTGCTATTTTGCTCTATAACGTTCCAACCATGTGAGAAGTGTACCACCCAGTCACATATTGTGGTGTTTTGTGGCTTCTTGTCACGATAGCTTAGCAATAGCATAGCATCCCTGTCTTTATCATGGCTTATCCTCCGTCAGTCCTTCGTGATAACGACACTGTCATGGAGGCGGTGATTAGGGACATACAGTATGCTGCATTGACAACAGATGCGGGGCGTGTGTTTGTCTCCGTAGCTCGGCGTCATATTTAGCCATGTTAGCTGTAGCTCGTAGGTAGCCGGGGCGGAGCAAAATAGAATGCAACAAACATTCCACCTTAGTAGCTGAACAACGGAAAGCAGCGAGGTTAGGACGCTCCAGTTTGGACTAGCAGCTAGCAGGATGACTGCAAGCCCACGTGGTTCCTACAATTCGTTGCGACATGCAAATCTGATTTATTGCAACAATAAAGATGTTCATTTTTATTGTTAATTGTGTTTATGTTACCACTAGCACATTGAATGTGTGCCTTATTTAAGTGTCACATTTATGTTTGATTTATGGTGCACTATGTCATTATCAAACCGTGACTGTAGGTTGTGTCCAATATTGTCATAGTCAATATATAGTCAATTCAACTGGGTAGTCGGCAAAGCCCTATTGGCTATTGGGCATTCTTTATAACAAATCTTCCTTAAATATTCAATATGTACACCATGTGCCTCAGCTGCAGTAACGCTAATGGCAATAAACAACCTGTTATCTTGGGGGTTTTATTTCAGTCTTTCAGTCCGAGACCGAAGTTTCAGGCCATTTTCAGCTGAAACATTTTGCCGAGTGACCCTACCAGGGTGCCGTGAAGCCCCAGACAACTTCGTTCCTAGGATCATTGGGACACACAAACCCCTCCACCACGATAAGGTGACGTCTTCCAGGAGAGCAAAAAGGGCCTAGGTGAGGGACCAGACAAAGCACGGCTCAAAGACTCCTATTATGAAAAATATAAGTGGATTGAGGTTTCCCTTGTCCGGACGTGGGTCACCGGGGCCCCCCTCTGGAGGTGGGGCTCGAAGGAGAGGGCCTGGTGGCCGGGCCTGTACCCATGGGGACCGGTCGGGCACTGCCCGAAAGGGTAACGTGGGTCCCCCTTCCCATGGGCTCACCACTTGTGGGAGGGGCCATAGGGGTCCTAAGCGCACAATGGCCTCCATAATCCTTAAATGGAAGAGCTGGGTGTCCGCCCAAACTGAGCAATCGGGGAAGAAGACCGTTGGTGAGAGAGGTAAAGAAGAACCAAATGATCACTGTGGCTGAGCTCCAGAGATGCAGCCGGGAGATGGGAGAAAGTTCTAGAAAGTCAACTATCACTGCAGCCCTCCACCAGAATCAGAATCAGTCGGTGCTTTATGGCAGAGTGGCCCGACGGAAGCCTCTCCTCAGTGCAAGACACATAAAAGCCTGCATGGAGGACTCCAAGATGGTGAGAAATGATATTCTCCGGTCTGATGAGACCAAGATAGAACTTTTTCGGCTTCATTCTAAGCGGTATGTGTGGAGAAAACCAGGCACTGCTCATCACCTGTCTCCCACTTCAGTCCTGAGAGACTGTAATTTCCAGACTTAAAGGTATTGACGGTTGGCACAGGGCAATTGGACAGCGTGATGGGTAGCTGTGGCGAAGGAGGCCTCCTGAAGTCCACGATCATCTCTAGTCTTGAGTGTGTTCAGGTCCAGGTTGTGTCGGCCACACCGCAGCTCCAGCCGCTCCGCTTTCTGTCGATACGTAGACCCGTCACAGTCTTGGATAAGGCCGATGACTGTGTTGTCGTTGGCAAACTTCAGAAGTTTGGCATCCAGGTGTATTGAGACACGACAGAAGAGCAGCGGATAGAGGACACATCCTTGGGGCGCCGACTGGTGGTGCATGTGGATGAGGTGGTCTCTCCCAGCCTCACCTTCTGTGCCCTGCCTGTCAAGAAGCTGTAAATCCACTGGCAGATGGCAGGCGATACGCTGAGCTGGAGAAGCTTGGAGGAGAGGAGTTTGAGGATGATGGTGTTGAACGCAGAGCTGAAGTCCACAAACAGGATCCTCGCGTAGGTCCCGCGCCGTCGAGGTGTTCTAGGATGAAGTGCAGTCCCACGTTGACTGCGTTGTCCACAGACCTGTTTGCTCGGTAGGCAAACTGCAGGGGTCCAGCAGGGGACCTGTGACGCTCTTGAGGTGGGCCAGGACGAGGTGTTCAAAGGACTTCATAATCACATATGTCACGGCGACAGGCCTGTAGTCATTCAGACCCAAGATTGTGGGGGTGGTCGCTCGTTGTTGGTTAGCAATTGTAATCCACGCCAGACTGATTTTGAGTCATTAGCGGTAAACTGTTTTTCTAGCTTTACTGCATAATTTGTCTTTGCGATGTTAATTTCTTTTGCCAGCTGGTTTGTAGCACAATTATACAGGGCTCTGTCCTGACCTCTTTTGCCTGGTGAAGTTGCTTAAGTTTATCAGTGAACCACGGCTTGTTTTTACTGAACGTGCGAAATGACTTTGTTGGTACACACACATCTTCACAGAAACTGATATAGGATGTAACGGTGTCCGTACATTCATCCAGGCTGCCAGTTGAAGTTTCAAAACACTCCAGTCTGTGCAGTCTAAACAACGTTGAATTTCTATCTTTGCTTCATTGGTCCACTTCCACACTGTTTTCACCATAGGCTTCACACATTTAAGTTTTTGCCTGTATGTTGGTATTAAGTGAATTAAGCAGTGCTCAGGCGAGCCCAGAGCTTCATGGGAGATAGCACGGTATGCATCACTTAGGGTGGTATAGCAGTGGTCTAGAATGTTGTTTTCCCTGGTAGGACAGTCGATGTGTGACTATATTTAGGGAGTTCGTGGTTCAGTTTAGCTTTGTTAAAGGTTTCAAGAATAATGAAGGGTGAGTCTGGGTGCTTTTTTTCCAAGTTCGTTTACTTGTTCAGCCAGCGTTAGCAGTGCAATATTCGTGTTAGCTTGAGGGCGGTATGTAGACACCAGCGAGGTTGAAAGAGGCGAACTCGCACGGCGTTATTATTTGCGGAAGAAATCATGAGTGGGAAATGGGAGGAAGTATTCAGTGAAGAAAATCCAGAGAAAGCTCTGAGTGTAGTATTTATGAAACTCTTTATAGAGATTGCTGACAAACATGCGCCAGTAAATACATGGAATGCTCGGTTTAATAGTAAACCCTGGCTAGATGATGAAATGAAAAGCTTAATTGCCACGCATAATGATGCAAAAAGAACTGCAGATAAATGCGGACTATTCTCTGACAGACAACATTGCCGTAAATTAAGAACTACTGTGACAAAACTGAATAAAAATAGGAAAAGGAAATCCAAGTCCAAAATCTTATATTAATATTAATAAAACAATCGATGATGGCGTCTAGACACGTGTTGGACAGTGATCCTTGAAGGAGCTTTCCATTGGCAGGAAAAACAGTTAAACAAGAGGCTAAACTGCTGGGGATTACTTTGGATTCGAAAGTAAAATGGCAGAGGGCATCCCTGTAACCAGAAGTGCGCCAAGTACTGTAATTTCTTATGTATAATGCACATTTTTTCCACCAAAAATGGTCAAACGTCAATAGTGCACATTGTACAACCCCAATTCCAATGAAGTTGGGACGTTGTGTTAAACATAAATAAAAACAGAATACAATGATTTGCAAGTCATGTTCAACCAATGTAGAAGAAGAATCACCTTTTATTGTCATGAACATGCACACGAAATTTGTTCTCTGCATTTTACCCATCACAGTGAACACATACACATGTTAGTGCAACACACTGGAGCAGGGGGCAGCTGAAGCGCCCGGGGAGCATTTCGGGGTATCAGTGTCTTGCTCAAGGACACCACAGCCGTGAGTCCGGGGGATGTTGGCGGATTGGCCAGTCGGGGTCTTGAACCTCGGTCCCCCACGGTGGAGGCGATGATCTTAACCATTGGGTCACGGCTATTTAATTGAATACACTACAAAGACTAGATATTTAATGTTCAAACTGATCAACTTTATTGTTTTTAGCAAATAATCATTAACTTAGAATTTTATGGCTGCAACACGTTCCAAAAAAGCTGGGACGGGTGGCAAAAAAGACTGAGAAAGTTGAGGAATTCTCATCAAACACCTGTTTGGAACATCCGACAGTTGAACAGGCTAATTGGGAAGAAGTTGGTGCCATGATTGGGGATTGCTCAGTCATTCACAAGCACAGATGGGGCGAGGTTCACCTCTTTGTGAACAAGTGCGTGAGAAAATATTCGAACAGTTTAAGGACAATGTCCCTCAACGTACAATTGCAAGGAATTTAGGGATTTCATCATCTACGGTTCATAATATCATCAAAAGGTTCAGAGAATCTGGAGAAATCACTGCTTGTAACTGGCAAGGCCGAAAACCAACATTGAATGCCCGTGACCGTACATCCCTCAGGCGGCACTGCATCAAAAAACGACATCAGTGTGTAAAGGATATCACCACATGGGCTCAGGAACACTTCAGAAAACCAATGTCAGTAAATACAGTTCGGCGCTACATCCGTAAGTGCAACTTGAAAATCTACTATGAAGTTTATCAACAACACGCAGAAACGCTGCCGGCTTCTCTGGGCCCGCGCTCATCTAAGATGGACTGATGCGAAGTGGAAAAGTGTTCTGTGCTCCGATGAGTCCACATTTCAAATTGTTTTGGGAAATTGTGGACGTCGTGTCCTCCGGGCCAAGGAGGAAAAGAACCAATCAGACTGTTATGGACGCAAAGTTCAAAAGCCAGCATCTGTGATGGTATGGGGCTGTGTTAGTGCCAATGGCATGGGTAACTTACACATCTGTGAAGGCACCATTAATGCTAAAAGGTACATACAGGTTTTGGAGAAACATATGCTGCCATCCAAGCAACGTCTTTTTCATGGACGCCCCTGCTTATTTCAGCAAGACAATGCCAAACCACATTCTGCACGTGTTACAACGTAACTTCGTAGAAAAAGAGTGCGGGATCTAGACTGGCCTACCTGCAGTCCAGACCTGTCTCCCATTGAAAATGTGTGGCGCATTATGAAGTGTAAAATACGACAACGGAGACCCCGGACTGTTGAATAGCTTAAGCTGTACATCAAGCAAGAATGGGAAAGAATTCCACTTACAAAGCTTCAACGATTAGTGTCCTCAGTTCCCAAACGTTTATTAAATGTTGTTCAAAGAAAAGGTGACGTGTAAAACAGTGGTAAACATGACCTTGTTCCAGCTTTTTTGGAACGCGTTGCAGTCATAAAATTATAAGTTAATGATATTTGCTAAAAACAATAAAGTTTATCAGTGTGAACATTAAATATCTTGTCTTTCTAGTGTATTCAATTAAATATAGGTTGAACATGATTTGAAAATCATTGAATTCTGTTTTTATTTGTTTAACACAACGTCCCAACTTCATTGGAATTGGGGTTGTACGTGGGTTCTTCAGACTGGCTGGTAATTAATTTAGCGTCCAGGTGAGAAACCAGGTTCCTGTGTCTGGCTCAGCGGTGCAGCAGAGGCAGGTATACAGAACAGTCAGAGATCTGCAAATTCCTTGTGTTTTTGACATACTTGGCGACTAAAGATGATCCTGATTATGGGATGGAGTGCTTACGTCATAGGCTGTTTCGTACTCGTTGAACCCTGGCAGCTAGATCCATTCCACACATCCACCATCCACACACAGATGTAATTTCTGAATATTACTCCGCGGCGGACTAATACGTGGCCTGAGGTTCCGCCTGTGCGCTCGGGACCTGCCTTGGATAAGTCACAGGAGTTGACGAGACCAGAAAAAAACTTCCGCCGCTTCTGCTGTTAATAAGTAATGATACTTTTACTCCGTTACAATGATCGAAATGTCGTTCGTTACTTTTATCAATTATTGCTTATTGCTGACTTCGACTGCCGTATCAAGCTCTGTCAATCCAAGTTAAGTGCTAGTGACGTTTAAGTCTAGTTCACCAAACAAACGACACAAGAAAGTGACATGACCTCACACAACGTTTTCAATTGGGCTTCCCGGACATCGGTATTCACACTCGATAAGCCTGGCCCGCTGATCGTCGTGCGTACGTGGCGGCCATGTTGGAAAGGTCGTCGTTACCGTGAAGGCAACGGCTCGCTACTCTTGTTTACATTTAGACGAACAAAAACAACAAATTTCTTGTATTGTGTTATTTGTCTGGCACTGTCTGCCCAAACGTGGATATTTCAGCTCACTTATAACTTGAAAAACACCTTGCAGATGTTTTTTTTGTAGTTTTGACTGTGCAAAGACGCACACAGCAACATCAGAATTTGCACATTCATTATATATATATATATATATATATATATATATATATATATTTTTTTTTAATTTATGTTCATGCTGGGTTAAAAAAAATCAGAAGTTAGTCACTATTTACTCAGTATTTGAGTAATAATTTCACTGTGTACTTTTCACTCTTCAGTAATCTTTTGGAGGACTCCTTTTTACTTGAGTCACATTATTGTCAAGTAACAGTACTCTTACTTGAAGACAATGTTTGGCTACTCTACCCACCTCTAGAGCGGACATCCTCTATTGCTACCCTTACGCTTAAGCAACATTTTTGGTCATCAGATCAGCAACGTGCCATATTTTTTGCACTGGTCTTTTGTATTTTCGCGTTGAGGCGCTGCTGGTCGTGGCCCTGGTTTGGTCCCAGCAGACCCGCGATGCACACGTAACATCGGCGACAAGAGTGTATCCGCTAGTACAGCTTGTATTAATTAAGAAACGCGGCTACAATTCTCTAATTAGTTTACGGATGTTAATGTATTAAGCGACGGATCGATGGTAAGGATTATGTCACAACACAGAATGAACCTAGAAAAACAGAAACATTTTGTTCTTTATATTTTCCTCGCGGATGCGTTTGGGATTAGCCTTTGAAGTTGGTAAAAGTGAAATGAAATGAAAAGACAATGATTTTAGTCAATTCTTTTCCAGAATGAGAGTGCTTAAAGAGGAGGATGCTATTCATGTGGCACAGCTTGAAGCAGGCATCAGGTGCAGATGGTCCTGGCTCAAGTTGGAGGCCAAAACAAAAAAGCAAAGAAATGAGGCAAATTTAATTTTAATCTTAAATTTGTACATCAACGGGTACTTGAGCGGTGTGAATAAATGTTTTTCTGCGTGAAATTTTGTTTTTGTTTTTTACCTTATTGTACTCTATTGTATGTACTATTGTACCCCCCCCCCCCCCAAATGTATTTATTATCATCATTTTTTTGGTCACCTTTTTCCATGCCTTTGGTGTTTGCATGTCTGAATATAGCATGTAGTTAATCATTCTGACCGCAGTGTAATTTTCCACTATTACAATAAATGTAACATTTAACATAGTCCTGATGCTTTTAGGGTGTACTGTTGATTATTCAAAGCCACATTTTCCCATGCAAGACGTTTAAAGTAGCAGATAAAGTGTGTTCTCGATGCTACATGTGAACCACAATACTGTTTTTAAGAATGAACAACTAGTAATCTTAACTATGTTGTCTTTACAGCTGAGCTGAACATCATTGCCCCTATCATCTCCAACTTTTTCTTGGCCTCCTATGCCTTGATCAACTTTTCTGTATTCCATGCCTCATTGGCTAACTCCCCAGGTAAGTTATAGATGAAAAAATGAGAAGTAAATGTAACCTATTATGATATACAGTATCAGAGCAGTTACAGGAGTGGTAGAAGTCTGGAAATCACTTCAACATTCGCTTTGGGTGGCACAACCCGAGTTGAAGTCTTGATCCTAATAGGCATTGAGTGAGCACATTCCAAGCTCTAAAATAATTACATTAACCCCCCTGTACATACTGGAAGGTTTGTAGACAAAGCTAAAGAAGCCAGATTGAAATTGTTTGGGCATGTGCAAAGGAGGGACAATGGATCTATGGGCATAAGGATGCTAGGAATGGAGCTGCCAGTTAGGAGCCAAAGATCAAACCTAAGAGGTGATTTATGGATGTGGTGAGGGAAGATTTGCAGATAGCTGTAGTTCGAGCATAAAATGCAGAGGACAAGGAGAGATTGAAGAGTATGATTTGCTGTGGTAACCTGGAGGGGGTGGGGGGGGGGGCAGGGGGAGGTGGGTTGGGTCACACGCAAAGCACTCCCTTCCAGGTCTCACTGTCATTGCCCATGTGAGCATTGAAGTGCCCCAGCAGAGATAGGGAGTCCTCAGCAGGAGCGCTCTCCAGCACCCCCTTCAAGGATTTCAAAAATGTGGGTCCTCTGAGCCACTTTTTAGTTCATGCAATAGTCAGGACCCCCATTCCCCCACCCCAAAGCGGAGGGAGGCTACCCCAACATACAGGCACCGAGCCGGGTGCCATTAAGTATGCCCTCACCTGCTCGGCGCCTCGCACATTGGGCAACTCCAGAGTGGAAGAGTCCAACCCCTCTCAAGAAGATTGGTACCAGAGCCTGAGCTCTGTGTCGAGGCGAACCCAACTACATCTAGTGGGAACGTCTCGATCTCGCACACCATCTCAGGTGCTTTTTCTGCCAGAGAGGTGACATTCCACATACAGTACCTTGGGCCAGCTTTTGTAGCCGCGGTTCAGGCTGCCGAGGTCCCCGCCTGCGGCCGCGGCACAACTCGCAATGCACTCACCCTCGGCCCCTCCCTCAGGTGATGCGCCCATGAGAAGGGGGGCCCACGTTGTCGCTTCTGGCTCGCCATCGAGCCCTTCCTCCAGGCCTGGCTCTAGAAGAGGGCCTGGTGACCTGCATCCGTGTGAGGGTCATAAGGGGTTTTGCTTCATGCTTTGTCTGTTCCCGTTTGCTCCAGGTGACCTTATGCCCCGGCAACTTAGCTCCTTGGATCATCGGGACACACAAAGGTGATAGCTCAGGGAAGAGAAAACTAGTAGTAGTATTATTCATGATAATAATTAATTATCCACCCATCCATCCATTTTCCGAACCGGTTTTTCCTCACTAGGGTCACGGGTGTGCTGGGGCCTATCTCAGCTGTGTTCGGGCAAGAGGCGGGGTTGCCAGCCAATCACAGGGCACACCGAAACAAACAATCATTAGAACGCACGTTCTAGATTTAGATATATATTTGTTTTGTTTCGTAATATCAGAGTAGATAAGTCAGCCGGAGCTGCTGGGAGTGGAAAGTATTCAATGTAATGTCACTATCATTGCTGTCATACTGTGTTGCATGTTTTTGTTTGCACATTAAGGACTACAGTCCTGTTTTTGTTTTCATTCCTCGTTTTAAAAAAACATTCAAGTAACACGTTCATCTTTTGGAGATTGTAGGCTTGAAAGCTGCAGCTGGCTCCTAGTGTGGACTGAATGGGTGGCAACAGTGGGGGAAATGAAATTCCACTATTTTGAGGGTAATAGCCCATTAGCAACATACAGTAATTTTTTTTTTGGGGGGGGGGGGGGGGGGGGTAATAATTAAAAAAAAAAAAAACTACTAGCTAGTTCATTTTTGGAATGAACTTTCCCATGAACTTTGGTCTAAAGTTAGTGCACGTGTAGTTTATTTTTTATTTTTAGAGCGAGCGTCACTTTAAACAGCAATGTCAAGTGAGTGTTCATTGTTTTATTTGCAAAGAAATACTAAAAAGAGAATACAGAATAATGTCAGAATGTCCAATCTATGCTGGTGCATCTCAATTTGCATAGAATATAAGGGTTTCAACAACTCATTATACCGGTAATTAAGATTTTGAGGCTGCAGAACTGTGAAGTAGCAGCTTGAAACCTGCAATGTACGGCCATGATTTAATTATAGACAATGCTACAAGTCAGAAAGGCACATTTTAATATATACGCTGATCAACTGCAATGTATTTTTATTTTATTTTTGAATACATATTGAATTCTATGCTCTTTTCCCCTTTGACCCCATAGTGCTAGCTGTTCTCCAGGTACAGATTCTCTGTCTGCGTTTAATTCCACTAAACAGGTTATGTAATCACATGGACATAAATGGTACATGGCTTAATTTGAGGCTAACAACTTTTAAAATATTGACGAAATAGACTACCAAAATACAAGCCTCATCATTACAAATCTCACTCAGGGGAAATCCTTGATTTAATATTGAGTGAAGTGGTTTGGTCAATGTACCCTTTATGTGTTGTAGTTGTAGTCTCAGTCTTTGTATAACAATGCAGTACCGCTGTGTCCCATCACTAAAAGCTTTTTACTTTAGTTTCTGTGGTACCCCTACAGCACATGAATAAATATGGTCCTAAATTGTTGGCGTAACTTTCTGATCTCATGTATAACAGACTGATACCTCATACTTTATCCCAAGCACATTCAACATCAAGATGGTCTCTCTCCATGCTCTCTGTAACATGTTCGTCGTCCACGATCACAGTTCATTTCAAAAAGAAAGTTTGTTGTATCCCATTTTTGTTTTGTTTTGTTATTCTGTCCTACCCAAGTTTAACATCTAATTCGTTTGTTCATTTTAACAGAAGTACTTGTCATAGTTTTGCGGCGGTTTAGATGTGGGTATGTCAGTGGTATGTCGTAATTGTGACTTGCCATTCTTATGCCAGGGTGGCGTCCCAGCTTCAAGTACTACAACATGTGGGTTTCGCTTGCTGGAGCTGTTCTGTGCTGCGTGGTAATGTTTGTCATCAACTGGTGGGCTGCTCTCTTCACCAACGTCATTGTTCTGGGACTCTATATTTACGTCAGCTATAAAAAGCCCGGTAAGTGTCTAATCTTAAAGTTATCTCAATTTCTACAGTATATGCAATAATATTACTTGTACTTAAAATGTTATTTATTTGAGTTATTTCCCCAAGGTTCGTAAAGGGACCATACTGAGTGGTGAAGTACTGTTGGCTTACATTTTTTTAACTGTGCAACCTTTTTGGCAATACTTGATTGAACTAAGTGTCATATTTAAACAGCTGTAAAGCATGATGAACCTCAAGTGTTCTTTAGCATAAAAAAGATGAGATGACATTTTGAAAATTACTGAAAAATTTATTTGCATCTACAGTACTAGCATCTAAGGTTATTTATTAACATACAGGACCTTAAAAGCATTTGCATAAGTCGGTGGTTCTTTTCTGTTGTCACCCCAAAACCCGCATTTTCCTGTTGTCGCCAAGTCTTTTTAAGGAAGAAAGAAAATGTATTGTTCAAAAATACTTCAGCTTTTGAAAACATATTATGCATAACTGCAGTCATCCGTTGCCATATCGTGCTTCACTGTATTGCAGATTTTTATATTGCACGTATATAAATTTTATATCACAGACTTGTCGCTATATACTACAGAGCAATAGGCGCGAGTCAGGAGGAAATAATGCATTAAAAGAGAGAGCATGTCCAAAGTTTGGGATCATTTCATACTTAAAGGAGAAATAAGTAGTTAAAAAGAAAAAAAAAAACTTCTCTGGTCCCATCTAATGCCTCTAATTTACCCTTTATTATTTTCCAACTGAGCAGAGCACGAGAAGAATAGCCAAGCAGGGACCGTAGAGACAGGAGGCGTAACCGGAGCAATGTCAATCATTTCTCATGCACTCAAGCTATCGCACACAGCGCCTCGCAGGGTGACACCTCAAGACTCTCCCATAGGAGACTATTCAAGTTTCTTGGCCAAATTATTTACATCCAGTTGGCAACAATAGTACAAAAAGAAGTAATCGGGACAGCTATCGACTTCAAATCAAGGGTAAATATACAGTATACAACGGTGGTGTCCTACGTAATGGCTGGCCTTAAAAAAACAAAATTGCATACGTCACCATTCTCACCGGGTCGTCAGGTAAGATGATCACCTCATTTTTAATTGATTGTACATTCCAAAAAATACATCAAACTGGTATCATTCATGTTTGGCGATAACTCGCGGCTGACCGAAGTGCATTGTGAGGAGGCCAGACGACAGCGACCCTTCTTCCAGGCCAATTGGAGCAGGCTTGTCAGCGTACTCACGGGCGACCGAGGTGCACTCTTAGGCAAGCAGGCGAAGGCGAAAATTCAGCTACAGTGGGTCGAAGATGAAGGAGAGATGGAAAGCGGGTTCTTAGGCAGAAAGAGAAGAGCAAAACACAGAGCCTAGAATTGAATGTGGGGACTTTGAATGTTTTGACAATGACGTGAAAAGTTTAGGAGTTGGTTGACATGATGATTAGGAGAAAGGTTGATATATTGTGTGTCCAGGAGGCCAGCTGGAAAGGCAGTAAGGCGAGAAGTTTAGGGGCAGGGTTTAAATTATTTTACCATGGTGTCGATGGGAAGAGAAATGGAGTAGGGGTTATTTTAAAGGAAGAGTTAGCTAAGAATGTCTTGGAGGTGAAAAGAGTATCAGATCGAGTGATGAGGCTGAAACTTCAAATTGAGGTTGTTATGTGTAATGTGATTAGTGGCTATGCCCCACAGGTAGGATGTGACCTAGAGGTGAAAGAGAAATTCTGGAAGGAGCTAGACGAAGTAGCTCTGAGCATCACAGATAGAGAGAGAGTCGTGATTGGTGCAGATTGTAATGGACATGTTGGTGAACGAAACAGGGGTGATGAAGAAGTGATGGGTAAGTACGGCATCCAGGAAACGAACTTGGAGGGACAGATGTTGGTAGACTTTGCAAAAAAGGATGCAAATGGCTGTAGTGAACTTTTTTCCAGAAGATGCAGGAACATAGGGTGACCTACAAGAGCGGACGTAGAAGCATGCAGGTGGATTACATCTTGTGCAGACGATGTAATCTGAAGGAGGTTACTGACTGCATGGTAGTGGTTGGGGCGAGTGTGGCTAGATAGCATGGGATGGTGGTGTGTAAGATGACTCTGGTGGTGGGGAGGAAGATTAGGAAGACAAAAACAGACCAGCGTGGTGCTGCTCCATGTGGTGGAGGCTGAGAAAGGAAGAGTGTTGTGCAGTCTTTCAGGAAGAGGTGAGACTGGCTCTTGGTGGACAGGAGGGGCTTCCAGAAGACTGGACCACTACAGCCAAGGTGATCAGAGAGACAGGTAGGAGAGTACTTGGTTTATCATCTGGCAGGAAAGGAAAGAAGGAGACTTGGTGGTGGAACCTCACAGTACAGGAAATCATACCAGGAAAGAGGTTAGCTAAGAAGTGGGACACTGAGAAATACTTTGAGATGCGACGTAGGGCAAAGGTAGAGGTGGCAAAGGCCAAACAAGAGGCATATGATGACATGTATGCCAGGTTGGACACTAAAGAAGGAGAAAAGGATATATACAGGTTGGCCAGACAGAGGGATAGAGATGGGAAGGATGTGCAGCAGGTTAGGGTGATTAAGGCTAGAGATGGAAATGTGTTGACTGGTGCCAGTACAGTGCTGGATAGATCGAAAGAATACTTTGAGGAGTTGATGAATGAGGAAAATGAGAGAGAGGGGAAAGTATGAAGTGGCAATGATTAGTAAGGGGGAAGTTAGAAAGGCATTAAAGAGGATGGAAAATGGAAAGGCAGTGGGTCCTGATGACATTCCTGTGGAGGTATGGAAGCATCTAGGAGAGGTGGCTGTGGAGTTTTGGACCAGCTTGTTCAACAGAATTCTAGGGGTGAGAAAATAACTGAGGAATGGAGGAAAAGTGTGCTGGTGCCCATTTTTAAAAACAAGGGTGATGTGCAGAGCTTTGGGAATTATAGAGGAATAAATTTGATGAGGCACACAATGAAGTTATGGGCAAGAGTAGTGGAGGCTAGACTCAGGACAGAAGTATTTGCGAGCAACAGTGTGGTTTCACGCCTAAAAAGAGCACCACAGATGCATTATTTACCCAGAGAGGAACTGTGGTACTGCATGCGGAAGTCTGGAGTGGCAGAGAAGTATGTTAGAATAGTACAGGACATGTATGAGGGGAGCAGAACAGTGGTGAGGTGTGCTGTAGGTGTGACAGACGAATTTAAGGTGGAGGTGGGAGTGCATCAGGGATCAGCCCTGAACCCCTTCCTGTTTACAGTGGTGATGGATAGGCTGACAGATGAGGTTAGACTGGAATCCCCGTGGACCATGATGTTTGCAGATGATATTGTGATCTGCAGTGAAAGCAGGGAGCAGGTGGAGGAACAGTTAAAAAGGTGGAGGCATGCGCTGGAAAGGAGAGGAATGAAGATTAGCCGAAGTAAAACAGAATATATGTGCATGAATGAGAGGGGTGGTGGGGGAAGAGTGAGGCTACAGGGAGAAGAGATAGCAAGGGTGGAGGACTTTAAATACTTGGGGTCTACCGTCCAGAGCAATGGTGAGTGTGGTCAGGAAGTGAAGAAACGGGTCCAAGCAGGTTGGAACGGGTGGAGGAAGGTCTCAGGTGTGTTATGTGACAGAAGAGTCTCTGCTAGGATGAAGGGCAAAGTTTATAAAACAGTGGTGAGGCCAGCCATGATGTACGGATTAGAGACAGTGGCACTGAAGAGACAACAGGAAGCAGAGCTGGAGGTGGCGGAAATGAAGATGTTGTAGTTCGCTCTAGGAGTGACCACCTTGGATAAAATTAGAAATGAGCTGATCAGAGGTACAACCAAGGTTAGATGTTTTGGAGACAAAATTAGAGAGAGCAGACTTCGATGGTTTGGATGCGTCCAGAGGAGAAATATTGAGTATATTGGTAGAAGGATGATGAGGATGGAGCTGCCAGGCAAGAGAGCTAGAGGAAGACCAAAGAGAAGGTTGAGTGATGTCGTGTTCGAGAGGAGGATGCAGGAGATAGGCTTGACACGTTGTGGCGACCCGTAACGGGACAAGCCGAAAGGAAAAAAAGATGAAGTGTAATCAAGCTCAAGTTTCACACACAACAAACGCACTGAAGTTTAATTTCTGGGCTTGTGCAATTCTCTCTCTCTCTCTCTCTCTCTCTCTCTCTCTCTCTCTCTCTCTCTCTCTCTCTCTCACTTTCTCTCTCTCTCTCTCGGTCTCTCTCTCTCATCTTTTAATTCGAAAGCATGCACTCAACGGTACGGCTTTGTGTAAAAACATTTGCATGCCAGATGACATTCAGTTGGTCTTTCATAATGTTATGCAAACCGATCTGGTTTTGTGTGAATCCACCACATCAATGTCTCACATCTTCTGCAGATGTACTGTATCATTTTATTTTTGTGTAATGTTAATTGTTAACCCATGTGGCTGGGTGTGCTTTTCTCCCCATCGTATGCATGCTAGAGGCTATGTAGTTGTTTCAAATACACAACATAGCAACGTGTAACAACCCTACTCTTTGCTTTATGGTTAGTTTTCAAGGAAACTGACTGGTAGTGGCAATATACAGCCTGAAGCCTCTTTTTTAAAAGACTATTTACATTATTGAATTATTTATATTTTATTATATCAGCCAAAGTGCGGCTTGTTGTCAAGTAAGTAGAGCCTCAGAGTGGCTGGAAGTATCGTGTTCTAAATGGATCTAGAAGTATTCAAAAGTATTCAATCCCATACAACACAAAGACACAACGTCAACAGTAGTTTTTGTTGTTGTTTTTTTAATAGTGGGTTTGAATACTGGACCAGTAGTGAAAAAGTCACTGGTTTGGCAACGTTGCATCATCACACACTCACTTGTATTTTGGCTATTTAGACTTCCATAGAGTGACTCTCTAACATGGACTTGTCCAGAAAATGCCCCTCTCACAGCTACTTCTGTTTGACCCAGTTTTGTGTCCACTTTGTCCATATTTGGCTAAGACCACTCCCTTTCTTCTGATTGGTTGCCACTATGTAGAAGACCCACTTGTGAGAGCACACCTAATGTTCCCAGCGCGGGCTCAGGGGCGGAACCGGAAGGCCGGAGATCTTTGCTAGCGACGTAGATAAGCTCGAGAAATTTGAATGTTTTGATTTCATGCCTCTCGGAAGAAAAATGTCTGGAACTTAGGAATGCGTGGACCATTTTAATTCATATTTTCCATCTTTACTGGGGCACCATAGAGTCAATATCCCAAACACTAGAAAATGTTGCTTTGGTAAAAATATGGCACCTTTAAAGTGGCCGCACACACAAATGGTATACATACACTCTGCAATAAAATACATTACGTAAGAAACAAAAATGAAAATTTGAAACAATACAAACCCTTTAAAATGTGTTTTTGTTTTTTTTAAATTGCAACCTGTTAAATCCTGACTACGTAATCAGCTTTTCCAAATACAACAACTGTTTTTTTTGTTTTGTTTAATAAATTAGGACCATATTGTGTAATTTGTAGCTGTAAATTGGACATTGTACTATATTTAGTTAGGTTTCAGGCCTACAAGATTACATATCTCCTGACGAAAGACATTCAATTGCAAGAGGCTTTTTCACATGGCTCAGGTTGATTGAATACACACTTTTAGCTGTGCACAAATCTAAATCCGTTGCTGGAATCATTCTACCATATTCATTCAAATTCCTGATGTTGCAGAATGTTAAGATAAACTCTATTGCCTTGATCTTTCCTGATACTGAACACTTAACCCAAAAACTGGCGTTGATGCAAGCCTTAACGTAATACAGAACTGGCACGGTGGGGTATGCCCTTGCAACCTCTACAAATGCAATGCAGGCCTTATGACTTGGAACACACCTGTGTGCACACAGCTTGACATGCAGCTACACATACAGTACATGCAAGGCGTTCTCATTGCCTGTAACGCCACGTGGGCCAGATGGCCTGTGGTTCAGCAGGATGACCCGCAAACATACTTCCTAATTCCAAAGTGTGTTTCTGTGTGCATGTTCTCTCCCATCCAGATGTGAACTGGGGCTCATCGACCCAGGCTTTGACCTACCACCAGGCTCTCACCCACACGTTGCACCTCAGTGGAGTAGAAGACCACATTAAGAATTTCAGGTATAAAAGACAAGTAAGCACTCATTGAATTTGTGTGGATCATCTTTGCGGTTGGATCGAGCTGAATGGTTATTTTACGATTTACAGTTCAGGAAGCTAATAAGCAGAATAAAAAGACATTAAATAGTGAATGATTAGTGTGGCCCTATGAGTTCATTCAGATGTCCTCTCACCACCTATTTCTAATCCCAAGGAATTTAACATTTTTGTTTTGATTGTGCTAATCTGCTTCAGATAACCCCGTCCCCTCACTCACTCCCCCTTTGCCAAGACGAGGCCACAGTAACATGAAAACAAAGTTTATTATGCAGTGATTGTACATTTTTCGCTTATTATTGTATCTAGACCCCAGTGTCTGGTGATGACTGGTTATCCGAACTCCCGTCCGGCGCTATTGGACCTGGTCCACAGCTTTACCAAGAATGTGGGTCTGATGATCTGTGGTCATGTTCGCACGGTGAGCAAACTCTCTCTTATACGAATAGCAGATAATGCTATAATTGTGATGCATTTGCAACATGTAATATGTACACCTCACTCATTTAACAAAAATTTGAAATTTTCAAGTTAACAGTAATTATACAAGTAGTATTTTATATGTACAGTGTATGTATATGTGTGTGTGTGTATATAAAGTGGGTACGGAAAGTATTCAGAGCCTTTATTTCCAATATGGCACCGCCACCTAGAGGTTATGAGAGGTGTACACTTTCATTCTTACATGCCACGTCCACCTATAGGTTATGAAAAAGGTGTAGCCTACACTTTCATTCCAATATGACAGGGGTACGTTAGACAGCATATACAGTGGTTACGGAAAGTATGCAGACCCCCTTAAAATTTGTACTCTTTGTTATAATGCAGCCATTTGCTAAAATAATTTAAGCTCATTTTTGTCCTCATGAATATACCCACAGCACCCCATATTGACAGAAAAAACGGAATTGTTGAATTTTTTGCAGATTTATTAAAAAAGAAAAACTCAAATATCACACAGCCATAAGTATTCAGACCCTTTGTTGTGACACTCATATATTTAACTCGGGTGCTGTCCATTTCTTCTGATCATCCTTGAGATGGTTCTACATCTTCATTGGTGTCCAGCTGTGTTTGATTATACTGATTGGACTTGATTAGGAAAGTCACACACCTGTCTATATAAGACCTTACAGCTCACAGTGTATGTCAGAGCAAATGAAAATCATGAGGTCAAAGGAACTGCCTGAAGAGCTCAGCGACGGAATTGTGGCAAGGCACAGATCTGACCAAGGTTACAAAAAGCTTCTGCGATACTTAATGTTCCCAAGACCACAGTGGCCTCCATAATCCTGAAATGGAAGAGGTTTGGGATGACCAGAACCATTCCTAGAGCTGGCTGTCCAGCCAAACTGAGCAATCGGAGGAGAAGAGCCTTAGTGAGAGAGGTAAAGAAGAACCCAAATATCAATGGAACTGAGCTCCAGAGATGCAGTCGGGAGATGGGAGAAAGTCAACCATCACTGCAGCCCTCCACCAGTCGGGGCTTTATGGCAGAGTGGCTCAACAGAATCCTCTCCTCAGTGTAAGACACATGAAAGCCTGCATGGAGTTTTCTAAAAAAACACCTAAAGGACTCCAACATGGTGGGAAATAAGATTCTCTGGTCTGATGAGACCAAGATAGAAATTGTTGGTCTTAATTCTAAGCTGTATGTGTGGAGAAAACCATGCACTACTCATCACCTGTCCAATTCAGTCCCAACAGTGAAGCATGGTGGTGGCAGTATCACGCTGTGGGGGTGTTTTTCAGCTGCAGGGACAGGACGACAGGTTGCAATCAAAGAAAAGATGAATGCGGCCAAGTACAGGGATATCCTAGGAGAAAACCTTCTGCAGAATGCTCAGGACCTCAGACTGGGCTGAAGGTTCAGCTTCCAACAAGACAATGACCCGAAGCACACAGCTAAAATAATGGAGTCGGTTCAGAACAACTCCGTGACTCTTCTTGTCTTCTTGAATGGCCCAGCAAGAGCCCTGACTTAAACCCAGTTGAGCATCTTTGGAGAGACCTGAAAATGGCTGTGCACCAACGTTCACCATCCAACCTGACAGAACTGGAGAGGATCTGCAAGGAGGAATGGCAGAGGATCCCCAAATCCAGGTGTGAAAAACATCATTCCCAAAAAGACTCATGGCTGTATTCGCTCAAAAGGGTGCTTCTACTAAATACTGAGCAAAGGATCTGAATACTTATGGCTGTGTGATATTTCAGTTTTTCTTTTTTAATAAATCTGCCAAACATTCAACAATTCCGTTTTTTTCTGCTAATATTGGTTGCTGTGTGTACATTAATGAGGGAATTTTGTTTTACTTTTTTAACAAATAACTGCAATATAATGAAAGAGTGAAACATTTAAGTGAGTCTGAATACTTTCCGTACCCACTGTGTGTGTGTGTGTGTGTATATATATATATATATGCCGTATTTTTAAGACCATAAGGCGCACCGTATTAAAAAGGTGCAGTCTCAGTTACAGAGAAGCAGGCAGGAGAGTACTTGGTGTATCTTCTGGCAGGAAAGGAGAGAAGGAGACTTGGTGGTGGAACCTCACAGTACAGGAAATCATACAAGGAAAACGGTTAGCTAAGAAGAAGTGGGACACTGAGAGGACCGAGGAGAGGCGAAAGGAATACATTGAGATGCGACACAGGGCAAAGGTAGAGGTGGCAAAGGCAAAACAAGAGGCATATGATGTATGGCAGGTTGGACACTAAAGAAGGAGAAAAGGATCTATACAGGCTGGCCAGACAGAGGGATAGAGATGGGAAGGATGTGCAGCAGACACTGCGGTGATTAAGGATAGAGATGGAAATATGTTGACTGGTGCCAGCAGTGTGCTAGGTAGATGGAAAGAATACTTCGAGGAGTTGATTGATGAGGAAAATGATAGAGAAGGGAGAGTAGGAGAGGCAAGTGTGGTGGACCAGGAAGTGGCAATGATTAGTAAGGGGGAAGTTAGAAAGGCATTAAAGAGAATGAAAAATGGAAAGGCAGTTGGTCCTGATGACATTCCTGTGGAGGTATGGAAGCATCTAGGAGAGGTGGCTGTGGAGTTTTTGACCAGCTTGTTCAATAGAATTCTAGTGCGTGAGAAGATGCCTGAGGAATGGAGGAAAAGTGTACTGGTGCCCATTTTTAAGAACAAAGGTGATGTGCAGAGCTGTGCCAACTAGAGAGGAATAAAGTTGATGAGCCACACAATGAAGTTATGGGAAAGAGTAGTGGAGGCTAGACTCAGGACAGAAGTGAGTATTTGCGAGCAACAGTATGGTTTCATGCCTAGAAAGAGTACCACAGATGCATTATTTGCCTTGAGGATGCTGATGGAAAAGTACAGAGAAGGTCAGAAGGAGCTACATTGTGTCTTTGTAGATCTAGAGAAAGCCTATGACAGAGTACCCAGAGAGGAACTGTGGTACTGCATGCGCAAGTCTGGAGTGGCAGAGAAGTATGTTAGAATAATACAGGACATGTACGAGGGCAGCAGAACAGCGGTGAGGTGTGCTGTCGGTGTGACAGAAGAATTTAAGGTGGACGTGGGACTGCATCAGGGATCAGCCCTGAGCCCCTTCCTTTTTGCAGTGGTGATGGATAGGCTGACAGATGAGGTTAGACTGGAATCCGCGTGGACCATGATGTTTGCAGATGACATTGTGATCTGCAGTGAAAGCAGGGAGCAGCTGGAGGAACAGTTAGAAAGATGGAGGCATGCACTGGAAAGAAGAGGAATGAAGATTAGCCGAAGTAAAACAGAATATATGTGCATGAATGAGAGGGGTGGTGGGGGAAGAATGAGGCTACAGGGAGAAGGGATGGCAAGGGTAGAGGACTTTAAATACTTGGGGTCAACCGTCCAGAGCAATGGTGAGTGTGGTCAGGAAGTGAAGAAACGGGTCCAAGCAGGTTGGAACGGGTGGAGGAAGGTGTCAGGTGTGTTATGTGACAGAAGAGTCTCTGCTTGGATGAAGGGCAAAGTTTATAAAACAGTGGTGAGGCCAGCCATGATGTATGGATTAGAGACAGTGGCACTGAAGAGAAAACAGGAAGCAGAGCTGGAGGTGGCGGAAATGAAGATGTTGAGGTTCGCTCTCGGAGTGACCAGGTTGGATAAAATTAGAAATGAGCTCATCAGAGGGACAGCCAAGGTTCGATGTTTTGGAGACAAAGTTAGAGAGAGCAGACTTCAATGGTTTGGACACGTCCAGAGGAGAGAGGGTGAGTATATTGGTAGAAGGATGATGAGGATGGAGCTGCCAGGCAAGAGAGCTAGAGGAAGACCAAAGAGAAGGTTGATGGATGTCGTGAGGGAAGACATGATGGCAGTTGGTGTTCGAGAGGAGGATGCAGGAGATAGGCTCTCATGGAAAAGGATGACGCGCTGTGGCGACCCCTAACGGGACAAGCCGAAAGGAAAAGAAGAAGAAGAAGTCTCAGTTACAGGGTCTATTTCAGTATTTAACACATACATAAGTCGCACCGTGTTATTGGGCGCAGGCATGGTAAAACATACGCTAGCTTAAAACATACGGTAGCATGAATGCACGCTAAAACATACGGTAGCATGCATGCACGCTAAAAGGCATTTTTAAAAAGGCAGCGGGAGCAAAACTGAGTTCGGTTGTACTTTATTGAAGTATTTAACAATGTACTCACGGTATTTTTTTGATCAATCCTCATTCACAAATCCATCAAAGTCCTCATCTTCTGTATCCGAAATGAACAGCTGGGCAAGTTCTCCGTCAAACATGCCGGGTTCCCTCTCGTCATTGTCGGAGTCGGTCTCGTTGCCGGGGGGCTGTTCAACCGGCTTTCGCGAAAGCTCAGACAACAGTCAAAGCAGATACCTTAGCCCAGGCATCCACTTGCGAACCATGGATTCGTTGATCTTGAATTCTCTCGCGGCTGCTCGATTCCCATTTTCCTCCGCGTAACTGATAGCTTGCAGTTTAAAGCGTGTCTCTTCGTAGGTTCCATTTTCGGGGGTCCTTAGCCAATATATACCTAGTGCGGGCGTGCCTTTAGCGTCCTCTTTCACGCCCACCCTTCCCCCTTTAACGTTTGCATGCTGTCCTCAGTCACGTCCGCCTTTCCTCTATATAAGCAGCGTGTCGGCAGGAAATGTGCCGTGGCTGAGGACAGTATGCGGACGTAAAGGGGGAAGGCTGCGCGTGAAGGAGGACGCTAAAGCCACGCCCCCAGTAGGTATATAGCGGCGGTATGTGCATTGTGCAAAACATCGGTTTTGCTAAGGACCCCCAAAAATGGCACCTACGAAGAGACACGCTTACGAAGCAAAGTTTAAACTGCAAGCTGTCAGTTACGCGAAGGAACATGGGAATCGAGCAGCCGCGAGAGAATTCAAGATCAACGAATCCATGGTTCGCAAGTGGAAGAAGCAGGAAAACGAGCTTCGCCAAGTCATGAAGACAAAGCGGAGTTTCCGCGGAAACAAGGCGAGGTGGCCCGAGTTGGAAGACCAACTCGAGCAATGGATTAATGAGCAAAGAACAGCCAGGAGAAGCGTTTCTACAGTCACCATTCGACTGAGGGCAATAACGCTTGCAGAAGAAATGAAAATCGAACATTTTCAAGGAGGTCCGTCTTGGTGCTTTTGTTTTATGAAACTGCGCCATCTATCCATCCGGGCAAGGACTACCGTGGCGCAGCAACTTCCGGCGGATTACAAGGAAAAGCTGGCCATCTTCCGCTCCTACTGCAGTAAAAAGATTGCCGACAAATACATCCAGCCCAACCACATCACCAACATGGACGAGGTGGCGCTCACTTTTGCTCACTTTCGACATCCCGGTGAACCACACTGTAGAGAAGAAGGGGACCACCACGGTAGCGATACGCACAACGGAGCACGGGAAGTCGGCTTTTACGGTTATGCTTGGTTGCCACGGTAATGGACTGAAATTGCCACCTATGGTGATTTTTTAAGAGGAAGACGCTGCCTTAAGAAAAGTTTCCAGCTGAAGTCATCGTTAAGGCCAATCAAAAGGGCTGGATGGACGAGGAGAAAATGAGAGAGTGGCTGAGTGAGGTGTACGTAAAGAGACCGGAAGTTTTTTTTTTCCACGCGTCACCGTCCCTGTTGATCTGTGACTGCATGCGCGCCCATCTCAAAGCCGCTGTGAAAAAACAAGTGCAACTAAGACTGGGAGGCAACGCCGGGCGAGTTACGCCACCATATGTGAATGGATTGTGGATGCTTGGGCTAAGGTATCTGCTTTGACTGTTGTCCGAGCTTTCGCGAAAGCCGGCATCATTGCTGAACAGCCCCCCGGCAACGAGACTGACTCTGACAATGACGAACCCGGCGTGTTTGATGGAGAACTTGCCCAGCTGTTCATTTCGGATACAGAAGATGAGGACTTTGATGGATTTGTGAATGAGGATTGATAAAAAAATACCGTGAGTACATTGTTAAATACTTCAATAAAGTACAACCGAACTCAGTTTTGCTCCCGCTGCCTTTTTAAAAACATTGTTTTAGCGTGCACGCATGCTACCGTATGTTTTAAGCTAGCGTATGTTTTACCATGCCTGCGCTCAATAATACAGTGCGCCTTATGTATGTGTTAAAGACAGAAATAGACCCCGTAACTGAGACTGCGCCTTTTATTACGGCGCACCTGATGGTCGTGAAAATACGGTATATTAAAAATGATTAAATGATCCGGTTACTGCTATGACATTTATAGAAATTTTTCGGAGCATTAAAATCAGTTGATTCTGTATTTAGTGTTTGAATGTGAGCCACGTGTCTTTGCCACCCCACAGGGTTATAGAAGACCAAACTTTAAAGATCTGGCAACAGACCAGTCCCGGTATCAGCGATGGCTGCTGAAGAATGAAACAAAGGCTTTCTATACACCAGTGTTTGCAGAAGACATGCGGCAGGGGAGCCAGTACCTTCTTCAGGTAGGAAGACATTGCCACTAAATTATGAAGCAAGTCGCAACAAACTTTTGCAGTGAGGTTAGTCAGCTGTAATTTTACAAAGGTATATTTCCAGCAATTAACTGAAACTTTTATCAAAAGCAAATGTTTGTCATGGCATCTCCTCATAAGCTATAAAATGTATCTACTGTATGTGTGTAGTGATTCAGTTAATAGCATCCATCCATTTTCTTCCGCTTATCTGAAGACGGGTCGCGGGGGCGGCAGCGGAAGCCCAGACTTCCCTCTACCGAGCCACTTCATCCAGCTCTTCCGGGGGAATCCCGAGGCGTTCCCAGCCCAACCGGGAGACATAGTCTCTCAAGCGTGTCCTGGGTCTTCCCCGGGGCTTCCTCCAGGTGGGATGTGCGCGGAACATCTCACCCGGGGGGCATCCTAACCAGATTCCCGAGCCACCTCGTCTGTCTCTTCTCGATGCGAGGAGCAGCGGCTCTGTTCTGAGGCCTTCCCTGATGACCAAGCTTCTCACCCTATCGCTATGGGAGAGCCTGGACACCCTGCGGAGGAAACTAATTTTGGCTGCTTATATCCGTGATCGTTCAGTCACATCCCGTAGCCTCGTGACCATAAGTGAGGGTAGGAACATAGATCAACCGGTAAAAAGAGAGCTTTGGCTTTTGGCTCAGCTCTTTCTTCACCAGGACAGACCGATACAGAGTCTGCATCACTGCAGACCCTGCGCCGATCCGCCTGTCGATCTCCCGCTCCATTCTTCACTCACTCGTGAACTAGACCCCAAGATACTAGAACTCCTCCACTTGGGGCAGGATCTCTTCCTTGACCCGGAGAGGGCACTCCACCCTTTTCCGACTGAGGACCATGGCCTCAGATTTGGAGGTGCTGATTTTCCTCCTAGCTGTTTCACAGCTGTCATCATAGTCTGTTTCGTACTCCTTGAACGCTGGCAGCTAGATCCATTCCACACATCCACCATCCACACACAGATGTAATTTCTAAATATTACTCCACGGCGGACTAATATGTGAGTGCATCAGCCTTCGGTTCTGCCTGTGCGCTCGGTCGGGACCTGCTTTGGATAAGTCACAGGAGTTGACGAGACCAGAAAAAACACTTCCGCTGCTTCTGCTGTTAAGAAGTAACGGTACTTTTACTCTGTTACAATGATGTCAATGTCACTCGCTACTTTTCTTTATCAATTATTGCTTATTTATCCACTATTTCGTGCACGAGACTACGAATTCAACTTCTGCATTGGGCGCTGTTTGCTCCAATCCAATTTAAGTGGTAAGCAAATTAAAGCAAATTTATTTATATAGCGCATTTCATACACAAGGTAACTCAATGCGCTTTCCAGGATTAAAAGCATTTAAAAACAGCTGATAAACATTTAAAACAAAGGATAAACAAATAAAAATACAATTAAAACAGCGTACAGTGCAAGAAATATCATTTAAAAGTGGAAATGCTCTAAAAAGCATGGGGAAAAAAAATAAGAGTTTTTAACCTGGACTTAAAAACATGCATACTTGGGGCCGACGACACTTCTGTTGGCAACTTATTCCATTTGTTTGCAGCATAACAGATAAATACTGGTTCACCGTGTTTGCTTTGGACTCTATACTCCGCTATTTGACCTGAGTCTTTCGATCTCAGAGCCCAACTGGGTGTATAATCATTTCATTCATGTATTCAGGACCGTTTAGTGATTTATAGATCAGTAGCAGAACTTTAAAATCTATTCTAAAACTAGAATTGGAGTAATATGCTCTGAACTCTTTGTTCTGGTCAGAACCCAAGCTGCAGCATTCTGAATGAGCTGCAGCTGTGTAATGCTCTTTTTAGGGAGTCCAGTCAGAAGACCATTACAATAGTCAAGTCTACTTGAGATAAAAGCATGGATGAGCTTCTCCTGGTCTGCTTTACACATGCAAGCCTTCACTCTGGATATGTTCTTCAGATGGTAGAAAGCATTTTTAGTAATTGATTTGATATGACTGTTGAACGTCAGGTCGGAATCTATCAGAAGACCAAGGTTTCGGACTTGGTCTTTGGTTTTTAAAGAGAGTGACGCCAGGTATTTACTAACAGCAATCCTCTTCTCTTTAGTGCCAAAAACAATTCTCAGTTTTATTGTGGTTTAATTGAAGACAATTTTGGCTCATCCAGTTATCTGTTTTAGACAGTGACACAACACCTCAATTGAACTGTAGTCATCTGGAGGCACTCCGAGATATAACTGTGTGTTATCTGCATAACCATGATAGTCAAAATTAAAGTTGTGAAGAATTTGACCCAAGGGTAGCATATACAGGCTGAACAGGAGGGGTCCAAGACCTGAGCCTTGGGGGACCCCATGGGTCATTGACATTCGATGAGATTGAACACTTCCAATGCTTACAAAACAACTCCTTTCCTCCAGGTAGGACCTGTACCATTTAAGGACTGTTCCATTTAGTCCTACCCACATTTCCAATCTGTTCAGCGGTATATTATGATCTACTGTATCAAAAGCCACACTGAGGTCCAACAAGACCAGAATTGACACCTTTCCTGAGTTAGTATTCAACCTTATATCATTTAGCACTATGATAAGAGCAGATTTTGTCCTGTGATGAGTTCGGAAACCTGATTGAAATTTGTCAAAAAGTCCATTTAAGTTCAATAAATTGCTGAGTTGATTAAAAATAACTTTCTCAACAATAGTGGCTATGAAAGGGAGATTTGAGATGGGTCTATAGCTTGCTAACATGGAAGCGTCCAGCGTTAACATTTTTAGCAGAGGCTTAATGGCAGCTACTTTAAGAGCTTTAGGAAACTCGCCTGAATGAAGTGAGCGATTGATTATTTGCTGCAAATCAGCTAGCACAGGCTTTGCAATAGCTTTGAAAAAGTCAGATGGTATTGAGTCAAGACAGCTCGTTGATGGTTTCAGCTGCTGAACCGTTTCCTCTCTGGTTTTCTGGTCAACTATCAAATTCTGACATGGTAATAGAGTTTTTCCTGGGTGGCTTCAGATGTAGTATCATTTTATCATTCTGCTGATTTGTGCTAATATTTAACATGATGGATTGTATTTTTTTTCATGAAAATAAGCAAATTCATTGCATTTATCTGCTGTAAGGAGTTCTGGAGCTATCTGATTCGGGGGGTTGTGAGCTTGTCAACCACAACACACAGAGTGCGAGTATTGTGGAAGTTCTTACTGATGATTTCAGAAAAGTGTTGCTGTCTCGCCCTGACTTAACCCTTGGTTAACATTACAAAGACTTTGTCTGTAGTGGTCGTAGTCAATTTGTTTCTACGTTACGTTCTGCTTTCCTACTCTTTGATTTAGAGGTCTTTACCATTATTGTGCTCCTCCACGGTGTTCTAGGTCGCCTTAAGATTGTCTTAGTTTTTTATAGGAGCGACAGCATTCATGACTTTTGAGATTTTACAGGGGAAATTATCCAAAAGTTCAACTGTCTCAGCATTCACAGTTTGTGGCACAACAATGGTCTCCATAAACTTAGTGGCGGTACTCTCATTTATGTACCTTTTCTTAATAGACATTGAGGTTGTCTGAACTTTTGGAAGAATCTGTTATTAAAAGAATACACAAAAATGGTCAGAAATAGCCATATCCTTAGTGTCAATTGATAGAATTTAAACATCCTTATAGATGACCAGGTCTAAGATGTGACTTTGAGGGTGGGTTGGACTCTTATGTTGAAAGAGGTCAAATGTGTCTAGTATAGTAGAGAGTTCTTTCAAAAAAAATTCCATGTTGTTGTCAACACGAATGATAAAGTCTCCCGTTATGACAAAATCGTTGTAGTCAGTACAAATAACTGACACCAGTTCTGAAAAGTTCTCCATAAATGTTCTATTGTATCTTGGAGGCCTATACATTATTATAACAATAACCTTTGGGTCACCTTTAACTAAAAAACAGAGATATGACATTAATCGGCTCCGCAAAAGACATTTACTCCGCGTCGCCATTGTGCACAGTATATTTGAATCCAAAAGCTAGTTTATTTTTAGCCTTGTCGCGCGTCTTTTGACATAGTATTGGAAATATCTGACGGCCAATAAAGTTATTAAAAAAAACATGTCGACGGTGTGGAACAGACAACACGTAATGCCCGGATCAGACTACAAGACATATTTGCTCTTTCAGGATTGCACTATGTCAGACTACTGCAATAAAATCTTGTATTCCGATACCACGGCATCCCGTTTTTTACGATCATTGGGATTTATCTTGTCAACTCAAATGTGACCGGATGTGACGTTACCGTGGTGACGACAACAAGAGTGGAGCGCTATAGACTTTGTATTATACGGACAAAATGGAGAAAAACGTGTGTTGGTGGTCACCGGTGCTGGACAGGAGAAGACGTTTGTTTAAGGCTTGCTTGAGGTATGTTCACATACTTTTAATACGATACGTCTCGCAAGCAGGCAACAAAACGTTATGTAGCCTAGCAAGCTACTGGTAGCACTGATGGTTGTACGTAAATATGCTGCCGCTCTGTCAAATCATGCTCTAAAGTTTCAGTGTGGGTGAAGTAATTTAATTAAAAATAAAGTCATTTAATTACAGTACGTTAGCACCCATTATTTCTGTCATGTAATGTTGGTTTGACCTGACTGATTAGAATACACGATCTGACTAGAGCAGTGATTTCCAACCTTTATGGAGCCAAGGAACAAATTTTACAATTGAAAAATCTCAGGCGGCAACGGTGGACAACTGGTTAGAGCGTCTTTCTCACAGTTCTGAGGACCGGGATTCAATCCCCGGCTCCGCCTGTGTGGAATTTGCATGTTCTCCCCGTGCCTGCGTGGGTTTTCTCCAGGCACTCCGGTTTCCTCCCACATCCCAAAAACATGCATGGTAGGTTAATTGACAACTCTAAATTGCCTGTAGGTGTGAATGTGAGTGCGAATGGTTCTTTGTTTGTATGTGCCCTGCGATTGGCTGGCAACCAGTTCAGGGTGTACCCCGCCTCCTGCCCGATGATAGCTGGGATAGGCTCCGTCACGCCTGCGAACCTAGTGAGGAGAAGCGGCTCAGAAAATGGATGGATGAAAAATCTCACGGAACACCAACAAACAAAAATGTCACAAAAAGTGAATACATTAATTACTATATGTACTTCCTGCCATCTAATAGAAGACAATTTGTCATTTGTTCTGTCCGTCACTATGCCTCGCTGGCATAAATAGATGAACAAAGATACATTATTTATTGTAAATATAATTTTTTGAGCAATTAAGTACACAAGTATATACAGTAAATGAACAGGTCCTTTAAATAGACACGTTCCTCCATCTTGTGATCGGATCGGTGATCGGTTACTGTTTTTTTCAACTCGCTGATCGGTGATCGGCTCCAAAAATCCTGATCGTGTAAAGCCTACATAAAAATAACAGCAATACCACTGCCTTTTTTCCCTATTCAACACTTGTTCATATAATAACAAATTTGCTGGTGTTGCCTCATTTAAACTGGTATTACAGCTACTTTCTGCTAACCATGTTTCATTTAGTAACAAAAAGTCCAGATCATAGGTTGTAATGATGTCATTAATCAGCATTGATTTATTACCCAGTGACCTGATATTGAAAAGAGCTACTCTCGCAGAGATAACTGGAGAAAATGGTTTGATAGATTCACATTTGTATCCTCACGAAGTTTGTAGTTATACTTTTTGTGCTGTATTTCTTTGACCAGTTTTCTGTCCCTTGTAATTACAGGGATCAAAAATGCCTGATCTCCATAGGGGTCTGACTTATTCTGGAAAAGAACCCGCAGATATCAGTCAGATTCACAGATAAGGTTCTTCATGGGTGGAGGAGGAGCCCTTCGCATCTTAGTGGACGGTGGTTTCAGGCGAGGGGGGATGGGAGGGAGATCTTGGCGTGGTGTGCGTTGGATTCCAATATTGACAATAGTCTTCATCCTGTCCGTCACACCTAGCAGAGAATTTAGGCTAGTAGAGAGTGAGTTTTGCGTTGGGCTTTGCTCCAATGGGGCAGGGAGGGATGTGGGAGATTCAACATGCTTGCTCATCTTATGTCATTCGCTCCTCCGATTGTTTGGATGACACTGATGAATCCGTCTGCGCCTTGTGTCGCCTTATCTCCTGTTCCTCCGATTGTTTGGCAACAACTGCATCTTTTTGTCCTTCAACTGTGTCACCAACGCCAATGTTTTCTTTTTGGGCCGCTGAATGACGTACACAGTAAAAAGATTTGTTGTTGTTGTTAATAACTTAACCCCTTGTCTATGTAGACAGACACCGTCTGCTTTGAGCCACTGATTTAATTGACTCAGCCGAGAGAAATGTTCATCTCCAAATCGTACAAGTGAGAGAGGTCCACTAATAAAAACCACAGCATACAAACATTGCACTTTTGTTAGGAGATCAATGAACTCTTGCTTCAGTACCTCTGATTGCCGCTTGAGAACATCCAGGGCCCCTGTGTGTATAATGACACATTTCACAGTTGGGTGCTGTTTAGTGATCTCCAGGATCTTTTTAGAGAGATCATACACCATGTCATTGGTAAAATACAGTACTTTGGTGTTCTTCTCACTGCAAAAACGTTTCACATCCTTGACAGCTCCATCACCGACTATTAACGTTTGGGGTGCCATTTTTTTCTTGTATAATTTAGCTTCATACCTTTCAGGGGTGGTGGGGGATGAACATTCTTGGCCAGGGTCTTGTAAAAGTGGCTCAAATCTATTTGTAAGTCTGATGTCAATGTTTTGCATTGACTCGCGTCCTTTCTTCTTGCCCTTCGCTGTAGCGACTGTCCACGGCCGCTCACTCGGGGTTGAAGCAGCCCGCAACGCAGGCCAGCCGGATTCCTCGGTAATCTGCTGGTGTTGTGTCCTCCCTTTTAGATGTTCTTTGGGCTTTGCTCCCAGTAAATTCCAGGGAGAACTGCTCGATGGTCCATTACTGTTTCCACAGTCCACATCCGTCTTATTTGTTGAGATAAGTGGCTGCCTGTTAGCACACTTCTGCTCACCATTTTGAGACATCGGTAGAGTGATTTCATTCCTCGACTGTCCATTTACATCCATATACACTTCAAGACGGTGGATTTTCGTTTCCAGGATTGCAGCAGTCCGTGATAGTCCTCAGTGGAAAAGGGAGGCATCTTGATTGCTGGTCTTGTTGCTAATAGCAGGCTTGTGCTAATTAGCAGGCCACGCTCACATACTGCATAATGGTGACAGGGTATCAGAAAATATTGGAATATAGCAACAACTGACTGTATCTACAAAACAAAGTACAGTCCCACAAGTTTACAAATATCCAGCAGTCGCTGCTCCTAATTTTTTTTAGAAGAAAAACAAGCTTATCAGCAAGAAAAAATGTAAACAGAAATGAAGCAAGCAGAGCGAGCAAAAAAGCGTCTTCACTGCACAAGAGCGAGAGAGAGAACTGTAGTGACGTTTACGTCTAGTTCACCAATCAAACGACACAAGAAATTCACATGACCTCACACAACGTCTTCCATTGGGCTTCGCGGACATAAGTATTAACACTAGATAAGCCAGCCCCGCTGATTGTCGTGCCTACGGGGCCACCATGTTGGGAAGGTCGTCGTTACTGTGAAGGCAACGGCGTGCTACTCGTGTTTACATTCAGACGAACAAAAACAGCAGTTTTCATTTATTGTAGTATTTGTCTGTCACTGTCTGCCCAAACGTGGATATTTCAGCCCACTTATAACTTGAGAAAACACCTTGCAGTAAATTGCAGATGATGTAGTTTTGGCTGTGCATACACACACACATGCACACAGAATCCCACAGCAATATCAGAATTTGCACATTCACATTTTATTTTTATTTCATTGATTTTCATGCTGTGGTTGGAAAAAATAGGAAGATAATATTTACTCACTACTTGAGTAATTTTTGCACTGTATACTTTTTACTCTTAATTTTTCGTAGGACTACTTTTTACTTTTACTTGAGTCACATGATTGTCAACTAACAGTACTCTTACTTGAGTACAATATTTGGCTACTCTACCCACATCTGGAGCGGACATCCTCTCTTGTTACTCTTATGTTCAAGCAACATTTTTGCTCATCAGATTAGCCAGTGTCGTATTTGTTGCACTGGTCTTTTGTATTTTTGCGTTGAGGTGCTGCGGGTCGTGACCTTGGTTGTGGTCCCAGCAGAACCGCGAAGCACACGTAACATTGGCGACAAGAGCTGATCCGCTAGTACATCTTGTATTAATTAATTCATGTTAAATGTATTAAGCCACGGAGCGATGTTCGGGATTATGTCACAACACAGAATGAACTAATTTAAAATTCAGAAATGGCCAATAAAAACTGAAAAAATACAGTACCTTATATTTTCCTGGGGAATGCATTTGGGATTAGCCTTTGAAGTTGGTAATAGTGAAAAATGAAGTGAAACAGACAATGATTTTAGTCAATTCTTTTCCAGAATGAGAGTGCTTAAAGAGGAGGATGTTATTCATGTGGCACTGCTTTAAGCAGGCATTAGGTGCAGGTGGAGATGGGCCTGGCTCAAGTTGGAGGCCAGAACAAAAAAGCAAAGAAATGAGACTAATTTAATTTTAATAAAATTTTATGTCTGAGAGTTGAAGGTCACAGAGCAAAGACGCAGAGGAAATTCTGTCCATAATGGTAATGAACAGAACGGTGACAAAGGGCAGCTTTCTGAGGGTGTGGAGCTGGTCCAGTGTTCCCCGACCAAGACTAAAACAACACTGCTCCTCCTGAATCTGAGAATCGACTTCCAGATGGGCCCTCCTCTCCACTGGGAAGTGTCTACCAACGGGTTTGCGAATTGCCGCCTCAAAAATGGAGGTGCGGAACATGGTCCACTCCGACTCAATGTCCCGCGCCTCCACCCGGGATGTGGGTGAAGTTCTGGTGGAGGTGGGTGAGTTGAAACTCCTGACACATGACTCTGCCAGACGTTCCCAGCAGACCCTCACATTACGTTTGGGTCTGCTAGGTCAGACCAGCATCTTCCCCCACCATCGGAGCCAACACACCACCCGGTTGTGATCGGTTGACAGCTCCGTCCCGCTCTCCACCCGAGAGACACGACCACAAAATCTATCATTGAACTGCGGCCTAGGGTGTCCTGGGTCCGAGTGCACATATGGACACCCTTACTGTATGTCTGAACATGGTGTTCGTTATGAACAATCCGTGATGAACACAGAAGTCCAATAACAGAACACCGCCAAAACCAAGTTCCCCGACTTTGGCCAGCTCACCTGACCCCCTTGGCCCCTCCCACAGGTGGTGAGACCATGGGAAGGGGGAGCCCACGTTGTCTTTTCGGGCTTCGCCTGGCTGGGCCCCATGGGGGCAGGCCTGGCCACCAGGTGCTCACCATCGTGCCCCACCGCCAGGCCTGGCTTCAGAGGGAGCCCCAGTGACCCACATCTGGGCGAGGGAAAATGAGGTCCAATATTTGTACTCATCATAAGGGGTCTTTCAGCGTGCTTTGTCAGGTCCTTCACCTAGGACGTGTTTGCCATGGGTGACACTACCCAGGGCGTGACACCGCAGACAACTCCGAGGATCATTGGGACACACAAACCCCTCCACCACGATAAGGTGACGGCTCCAGGACGGGCAGTTAATAAGAGTATTTCATATTCATTAGTATTTAAAAGTTAGCTCATTTATTATGGACTTGCTGCATACATGTTTGGCTCAATATATCTTCAAATTTGAAGTGGCAGTAATTATAGTACCGTAATTTCTCATGTTTAATACGCTCTGTCTGACTGGCCTGCACAATCCTGACCTCAACCCAACAGAACACGTTTGGATGAATTAGCGCGCAGACTGAGAGCCAGGCCTTTGGTCCAACATCAATGTGTAACATCACAAATGGGTTTCTGGAAAAATGGCCATAAAGTCCAATCTTTGATTCAGGACGAGCAGTGTAGTTTTCGTCCTGGCTGTGAAACAGTGGACCAGGTGTACATACACTCTCAGTCCCCTAATTTCAGGTCCTGTACAACCGGTGTTAGTTTGGTCAATAATTTCGGTAGTAAGTCGTATTTATTTCCAGTGAGGGTTGGTGTCCGCTGCCCTCAGTCAATGATTCTGTTCAAAACCTTTATGGACAGAATTTCCAGGCGCAGCTCAAACATTACGGGGGTCACTTTTTGTGACCTCATTATTACGGCTCTGCTTTTTGCCAATTGTGATTCTGTTGGCTTCCTCAAGATGGGATGTTCTTTGCGCCGTAGTAAGAAGCTGTCGTGAATAAGAATCACCACCTCCAAGAGAAGGGCATTCAGCTCATAATTGTTTTTTACTCGCCGTGAGGTTCTTAAACAGTATTATTACTACGGAGACTGCCCATTCATCAGATAGAAATGGTGGAAATGGTCTAATATCAAGGACATGCTAACTTCAGTAGAAGTGGTGAAACTTCTGTCTTGAAATGGCAGGTATTACTTTGCTTGATTTTTCATCCCCCTTTAGGCTGCAGGCTTGGGCCGTCTAAAGCCCAACACTCTTGTGCTTGGCTTCAAAAATGATTGGCGAGATGGTGACATGATGAATGTGGAGACGTACATTAGTATGATCCAGTAAGTTTGAGCCATTTTACTCATCACATAATAATAATCCCTCACCCAATCTTGCTAAATTGTTCAAACATTATTTTGAATGCATCGTTCAATATTAGTTTTTCCACATTTTAAATATTAGAACAAAACTCGTCATATTTGATTCTCGTCATTGTTTTACGATCAGCTATTCAATTCCCTATTTTGTTTTTGTATTCCTCTCTCAGCGATGCCTTCGACTTTCAGTACGGTGCTGTTATTTTACGATTAAAAGAGGGATTGGATGTGTCGCATATCCATGGACAAGGTACGAGATTGTCGAAAACTGTTTTTTCTTCACTATACATATCGTGTGTATACTGTACATATTCTATTCAGGTATCTTGGTGGATTAAATTCAATTCGTTTGTCTTTTAACTGTTTTTTTGTTTTTTTAACAGATGATGTGCTCTCCTCCCAAGAGAAGTCCTCTGGGATGAAAGATGTGATTGTGTCTATTGACACCAGCAAAAACTCTGATGGGGATTCATCCAAGCTGTCTTCCAAAGCTACAAGCCTCCAAAACAGTCCAGCTATACAGAAAGGTAAGATAACCCATAGGAATGTGATCGCATTTGTTTCAGTTCACTTTGGCAGACGTTTGTTGATGTCTTGTTTAGTTTATGGACTAATTTAAATCTCTTGGTGGAAATGGTTTTGAATTCCAATGCATATTAGTGAGACTGGTACCAATTTTGTTAACGCTGTGACAGCAGCCATTGTGTAACTCCAGAGATTTTAAATGTTTACACATTATCTTACATATCCAAAAGGCAATTTGTAGCATTTAGCATTGTACTAGTTCATTTGTAGCTTTTTAGTCAATGTTTTGTTACTGTTGTTTTTTTTTTTTTCTCATTAAAAGGGTGAGGGGTTTCTGGTATGACAGTATGAGATTTGCTGTATTGACTGTAGCTTAGTTGGCTCGTAGATCATAAAAAAAGTAATTGGATCGGAAAATTGGACATTGGGCCCGTTATTTTCAGATGATTGGCATCTTAATTTTTTAACGTCACAAAGTGACAAGGTACAACGATATTGCCAAATGACAAGATTCTAATTGATTCTAAAAAAGGTTATTGCCAAATGGAACAAAAATAGCTAAGTTTTATAATACGCAAGACTCGCATTTTTTTCCTTTCATTGCTTAACTCTCAGTGCTCATTCCAGCTGGTACTGAAATATTGATACCTCCGATACCAGATGTTTATAATCAATTATCAAATCAAAATATTGATACTTCAGTCATTCAAGCAGTAATGTATAGTATATCATCAACAGCAATTAACGGTACCAGGGAGGTCCACATAAGAGAGGGCACTTCTTAACCCGATGTATGAAAAAAATGGCATTTAAAATATGGTCAAAATATGTGCATGTCTGTTTTTTATTGAAGCAATGTACATCACATTATTTTAATATATTTCTTACGCACAAACAGGAGAATATGGCCCATAGTGCACACCACAGTCATCTTGTGGGAAGATTGGGACCCTGCTGCCCACTTTGGCCTTCAAAATAAAAGTTCTAGTGTTACCAATGATACCCATTTTATTCTAAGTGTAAAGATTCCAGTATCAGAGGTGGGGGACTAGAGTCACATGACTCGAATCAGACTTTACTTGCCAATTTTAGGACTCTGCCGCACCTTCATGCTCTCCTGGAAAGATTTTTGATGTCGTCCACGTCTTGATGACCTTTGAGCTGGAAAAGAGCAAAGAGGAGCGAAGTTGCTACAGCACAGCGATGTTCTTCTCGGCCAGGAACTACCAGATGCCCAGGGCATTGTGAGCAGGCGTGTTGTCATGGAGAAGCAGCCACGCGTTTTTCTGCCACAAATCTCGCCTCTTATTGGCCAGTGAACAAAGCAAACGCCGCAAGATCTCGATGTAGACATGCTGGTTAATCGCCTGGCCAACATTAAAGGGGGAAATTTGTAGCTTGGGTTTGGAATATAGCTTTTGTAACACCGGTTATGGAACTTTTCTGACAAACCTCGCGTTTTATTTGCTTTGTTTTTGGAAGAAAATCGTTTTTGCCCACAACAAGGACAACGATAGAGAACTTTGCTGTCTCGAACCTTCTTCCCATTACACGGGCTTGCTGCTCTCTCTCTCTCTCTCTCTCTCTCTCTCTCTCTCAGGGTGTATTCACACCTTCCACATTTTGTACGCTTAAAACAAACCCCGGTTCGTTTCGTCCAGACCCTTGGTGCAGGTGTGAGCACACACAAGCGAATCCTGGTGTGCACCAAACAACCGATCCGAGATCTCCTTTTTTTGAGGTGGTCTCAGTCCTCTTCTAAACGGACGTGGTGCAGTTTGTTTGTGGTGCGGATATGAATATGACCAGGCCTCGATCTGACCCAACAAGTCAATAGGGTTTACATGGAGGCTTCTATTACGATCATAATCGGTTTAGAAGCCCAAACCGAATGAAAATGCACCAAATAAACACCTCAGTCGAAATAAATGAGACAAAACCAAATGGAATTGTATTCGTTTACACAGGGGTGAAATATTCCTTTTGCCATTTTTACATTTCCGTCATGTAAGCCATGAATCAGAATGGAGCTGTGGAGTGCTCTGTCTCCATGCTCCATGTTGTTTTTTTTTTTTTTTTTAAGCTGACCTGTTCAGCTGCATGGCAATGCAGAATGGTGGATCTGTATACCTTTTGTGCTGCAACAGATTTGCTGTGCAACAGGGGGAAAAAAATTACAGCTCAATCCACATGGAAAATGTAAGGCAATTAATTGCATCAAATTATATTTCAATGTATAGAAAAACCTTTCTTTAAGACTACGGCACTTCAAATGTGTAAAATACAAATTTCCAAGTAAAGTCAACTTGAGTTTCCTATTTCACTGGTTAAGCTTTCAGTCTTTGTAATTCCTTACTTGAGTTTCTTCTTCTTTTCCTTTCGGTTTGTCCCTCTAGGGGTCGCCGCAGCGCGTCACCCTTTTCCATGTAAACCGTTTACAGAAGCTTTAGAACATGATTCGACAGAACGCCGGCATGTTTACGTGCAAACATTAGTGCGAGCACTAGCTGACTACATAACGTTATGGTGTCTGCTTGTAAGCTCCATTAAAAATATGTGAGCTCTACTTGAATGGACACCCCAAAACGTCCTCTCCCGAGCCCCGGTGATGACACCACACTTTTTTTTTTTTTTTTTTCCGAACATAATACATTGCTGCGATCCATTGTTGTCAACATGGTAACAGGTGTATCTGGTCGCAGTGACCGGTGACAAGTTTTGTGTTCCGCCTCCCCAACAGTGTTTGATTTGACAAGATAAAGTCCAGTGATCGTAAAAAGATAGGATACAGTGGAATCGTAATATATGTTGTGTAGTGTTGCCACTGTCTGACCAAGATTTTATGGCAGTAGTCTCACATAGAGGCACCGTGAAACACCAAATTTGTCTTCTGGTCTGATCCAGGGTAGCAACACTCCTTGCATGTTGTGGCTCAGAGTGATGTCTGCTCCTTCCATTTGCAGCAGGCATTTGCCGACGCCGTTCTAAAATTAGAAATAGCACGTCGCGAAACTCGAGATGCTCGTTATGTTAGTGAGGCTGCATGTATTATATTAACTGGAGGCTTAACGCAGGAACAATACGCCATCCTTTTATTTTTGCAACTTCAATCATTTGCAGAACAGAAATGCAGCGCGCATTTCCGGCTCCTTTACTTTATCCCGCCCTCGTCAGTTCTGTCTAATAGACGCAACGATCGTCACACGCATGGCTTTGTTTCCAAATTATAGTTTGCATGTAAAATGTACAATGAGAATGCGGACCGCACAGGAAGAAAAAAATAATAAAGTTTGCTTTTGGCCTGGACCAAACAAAGGGTCCAAAGGACTTTCGTGGTGTGAATACACTCACTCACTCTCTCACTCACACTCTCTCTCTCTCTCTCTCTCTCTCTCTCGTTCGCTCTCACTCTATCTCTATGTCACAGTTGGGACTTGCTTAAAACTTGAAGGATAAGACTTGAGACTTGTGCCTTACACATAAGTGACTTACTCCCTCATCAGCAAAATAGTGTAAATAAATATAACCTTAGATGATATATTGGTAGAGTGGTGGTCCACATAACTACCTTTCACGCAGCAGGACTGGGCATGATGTATATTTTGTTTGTGTTCTATTGTTTATTGAAGTTTTTGATGTAAGCTGGAAGTCACAAGTGACTGGCAAGCAAATCAACTTTGCAAATAAGTTATATTTTTTCTCCTTTTGTCTTACATTTCCCAGATGATGAAGATGATGGCAAAGCTACATCCCAGCCCCTGTTGAAAAAAGGCAGGATATCCACTTAAATGAGTGGCCTTATGTCTTTCTGTCACAGCATAACGCTTTCTTATTTGTACTGTTCATCTCTTTTCTTTCCTTTTTACGAAACTAAACAATTCCCTAATACCTTTTTAAAATCACCATTAGTTGGCCTACTACAGTGCTACCTTGACTTCAAAGTTTCATTTGTTCTGTGATCAAGCTCATAACTCAATTTGCCTGTATATCAAATCAGTTTTCCATGTTGAAATTAATTAAAATTCCATCAATCTGTTTCAGCCCCCAGAAACCACCACATTTTTTGTTTTGTTTTGATAAAAGACAATCAACACTGTATAATGTAAAAATATAAGATAATGTAAAGAAATACTGCAATTTCTCGTGTATAATGCGCACCCATGTATAATGCGCACCCCCAAAGTTGACCTCAAAATTCTGGAAAACCCTTCTACCTCTGTATAATGCATTTTTAGAATGCATGATTTTGCTTCTACCCATATGATCAAAACATGAAGTATTATCTGTATTTTTTTTTCAAAGAATTATTCTTAAATTAAGCACTTTATTTGAATGTAATGCTTTCATTTTATTTACCTTATTTTGAAATTCACAACCCTTCATTTAGTAAATGCGAAAACACACAGTTGTGCTCTTATGTTTGATTACCCAGGCAGAATTTGTAAGATGGGTACAATTCTTTCAACAAAACATGAAGGGCCAGGCAAAACACATTTAATTTTATTTGAATGGGTTTCAAATTAAACTGTCAAGCATTTCAGAAAAGCATTATGATTAAACAAAACATAACCATGTAGAAATTAATGATGGTTGTTGTTCAGTCATCAGTCGTATTAAAAAAAGAAAAGAACTTTTTTTTTTCACAAATTCTGCCAGGGTATGTAAACTTATGAGCACAACTGGACATATTATGCAGTCATCAATACAATTTTGGCTCATGACAAAAGCAAGAAAATCTTTCAAATTCAAAAGTTGGGTCACTCATAAGTCAAGTTATCATTGTATATGGTATTCCTCTCTGCTGTCTGCCATGATAATTGATTGTCGTTTCTGCTTGACAGATAACTAACTAGCTGATAGATAACTTTGCTTTCCTGCTATCCAATTTCAAGCACAAGATCACCCCTCCAACCTGTCTGTGCTATAGTGCCTAAAGCCTAACTCAATTTTATGTGCCAACATTTGTTTCTTCCAAATGTCTTGAGTCTGCTGCTTCGCTTCTCTTCTCTGCAACTGTTACGTCTTAAGGTGCTGAGGATGATGATGATGTGTCTCCTGCTTAGTGTTTGCAGTTCTTCACAGCTTCTCTGTAGTTTTTTGCTGTAGAATGTTGATGTTTCTTTGTATCTGTTCTGTGTATTGCTAAAAGTTGGATTTCAGATGACTCGATGATGATTGATGAGCAAGGAGTGTTTTGTTTAATTTTACTGTTGAGGTGCATTTATTTGAAAACTTTTTATAAGGTATATTGCCTATTGATGGGACATTCTTTCTATAACAAAGTTTTCACAATCAAATCCTGTAATCTGCCAGGTTAATCAGTGTTTTAGTTGTTTACACAAAATATTTTATTTTTGGAGGGGGTTGGAAACCACCCCTTAAATGACAATGATAATGTTAAATCTATTGTCATCTAAATGACCTTTTTTTGTTGTTGTTTCCATGTGGTGTCATGTACATGCATGTGTCTGGCAACCATCTCTATAGATAAGAAGAACATGACCGTATCGCTGAATGTGTCTGACCAGAGACTGTTGGAGGCCAGCCAGCAGTTCCAGAAGAAACAAGGGAAGGGCACAGTTGATGTCTGGTGGCTGTTTGATGATGGAGGTGAGGCATGAAAAGATACTGTATATTCACCTGGTCGTTTATGTTTTCTTTAAAGAAAATCTTACAAATTCTGCCCGGGTAATCAAATATATGGGCACAACTGTGTGTTCTCACATTTACTAAATAAAAGTTAGTGAATTAGTTAGAGCTCTCAATGCCATGAGGCACATTAGGCCGCAATTGCGGTTTCAGTAATATGTAGTTTTTTACGTGAGCAGGTGATTGGCCCACTGCCCAACCCCAGCACTTGGTATTCCTAGGTGGTCTCCAGTCTCCAGTACTAACCAGGATCGGACGAGATCGGGCAGCCTGTGGGTCAAAACTAAACTAAACAAACGTAGGGCTGTGAATTTCAAAATAAGAGCAAGTAAATACGTTATACGTGTTCAAATAAAGTGCCTAACCAGAAAAAGAAAACAAAAGTTTGATTCTCCCCTTTTCTGTTTGGCATCTTGACATAAAAGTGAAGTCTCAAACAATTGTCCATCCATCCATCCATCCATTTTCCGTACCGCTTGTCCTCACTAGATTGTGAAACAAAGCAAAGGTTTTGAACCAACAAAACCCTTAAAACTGCTGACTTGCTAAGATTTGTTAAATTAACATGCGTACAATTGTTTGAAGCGGCACAGCGGCCGACTGGTTAGCACATCCGCCTCACAGGTATGCTTGGTAGGTTATTGACGCCATTGCCTGAAGATAGCTGGGATAGGCTCCAGCAGGCCCGCGACCCGAGTGAGGAGAAGTGGCACAGAAAATGGATGGATGGGTGGCAGCAAACAAAAGTGTGTCTTAACTTTGGTAAAAATAAAAAAAAAAACTATATAAAAAAAAATAATAATAATTTGGACCAGTCTCCTCAGTGCAACACTTGGAATAAGATTATATTGTGCAAAGGAGGCTGACACGCTCCCTTCCGCTCCGAGCCTCAGCCTCCACCGCGTGGAACTTCAGTCAAGTCAAATTGGGTGAGGGGAAACAATAAAATACGTCTATGCTAACATTGAGGCAGCTAACAAGTTAAACGGTGAGTTGCACATTTGCACTGATGGTTTTTAGCGTTTACCGTGGGTACGAAAAGTATTCAGACCCCCTTAAATTTGTCACTGTTATATTGCAGCCATTTGCTCAAATCATTTAAGTTCATTTCCCCCCTCATTAATGTACACACAGCACCCCATATTGACAGAAAAAAAATTGAATTTTTGACATTTTTGCAGATTTATTAAAAGAAAAAAAACTGAAATATCACACAGCCATAAGTATTCAGACCCTTTGCTCAGTATTTAATACAGTAGAAACACCCGTTTGAGTTAATATAGCCATGAGTCTTTTTGGGAATGTTTTTCACACTTAGATTTGGGGATCCTCTGCCATTCCTCCTCTCCAGTTCTGTCAGGTTGGATGGTGAACGTTGGGGGACAACCATTTTCTGGTCTCTCCAGAGATGCTCAATTGCTCAGTTGTTCTGGAGCCACTCCTTCGTTATTTTAGCTGTGTGCTTCGGGTCCTTGTCTTGTTGGAAGGTGAACCTTCGGCCCAGTCTGAGGTCCTAAGCACTCTGGAGAAGGTTTTCGTCCAGGATATCCCTGTACCTGGCCGCATTCTCTTTCCTTTGATTGCAACCAGTCGTCCTGTCCCTGCAGCTGAAAAACACCCCCACAGCATGATGCTGCCAGCACCATGCGCCACTGTTGGGACTGTATTGGACAGGCGATGAGCAGTGCCTGGTTTTCTCCACACTTGCCACTTAGCATTAAGGCCAACAATTTCTATCTTGGTCTCTTCAGACCAGAGAAACCTATTTTTCACCATCTTAGAGTCCTTCAGGTGTTTTTTGGCAAACTCCATGAAGGCTTTTATGTGTCTTGCACTGAGGAGAGGCTTCCGTCGGGCCACTCTGCCATAAAGCCCCGACTGGTGGAGGGCTGCGGTGATGGTTGACTTTCTGGAACTTTCTCCCATCTCCCGACTGCATCTCTGGAGCTCAGTCACAGTGATCTTTGGGTTCTTCTTTATCTCTCTCACCTAGGCTCTTCTCCCCCGATTGCTCAGTTTGGCCAGACGGCCAGCTCTCTGAAGGGTTCTGGTCGTCCCAAACGTCTTCCATTTAAGGATTATGGAGGCCACTGTGCTCTTAGGAACCTTAAGTGTAGCAGAAATACTTTTGTAACCTTGGTCAGATCTGTGCCTTGCCACAATTCTGTCTCAGCTCTTCAGGCAGTTCCTTTGACCTCATGAATCTCATTTGCTCTGACATGCACTGTGAGCTGTAAGGTCTTATATAGACAGGTGTGTGGCTTTCCTAATCAAGTCCAATCAGTATAATCAAACAGCTGGAATCCAATGAAGGTGTAGAACCATCTCAAGGATGATCAGGAGAAGTGGAGAGCACCCGAGTTAAATATATGAGTGTAACAGCAAAGGGTCTGAATACTTATGGCTGTGTGATAGTTGTTTTTTTCTTTTTTAATAAATCTGCAAAAAAGTCAACGATTCTGTTTTTTTCTGTCAATTTAGGGTGCTGTGTGTACAATTCTTCTTCTTCTTTTCCTTTCGGCTTGTCCCGTTAGGGGTCGCCACAGCAAGTCATCCTTTTCCATGTAAGCCTATCTCCTGCATCCTCCTCTCGAACACCAACTGCCATCATCGTCTTCCCTCATGACATCCATCAACCTTCTCTTTGGTCTTCCTCTTGCTCCCTTGCCTGGCAGCTCCATCCTTATCATCCTTCTACCAATATACTCACTATTTCTCCTCTGGACGTGTCCAAACCATCGGAGTCAGCTCTTTCTAACTTCTTCTCCAAAACATCTGACCTTGGCTGTCCCTCTGATGAGCTCATTTCTAATTTTATCCAACCTGGTCACTCCGAGAGCGAACCTCAAATCTTCATTTCCGCCACCTCCAACTCTGCTTCCTGTTGTCTCTTCAGTGCCACTGTCTGTAATCCGTACATCATGGTTGGCCTCACCACTGTTTTATAAACTTTGCCCTTCATCCTAGCAGAGACTCTTCTGTCACATAACACATCTTACACCTTCCTCCACCCGTTCCAACCTGCTTGGACCCGTTTCTTCACTTCCTGACCACACTCACCATTGCTCTGGACGGTTGACCCCAAGTATTTAAAGTCCTCCACCCTTGCCATCTCTTCTCCCTGTAGCCTCACTCTTCCCCCACCACCCCTCTCATTCATGCACATATATTCTGTTTTACTTCGGCTAATCTTCATTTCTCTGCTTTCCAGTGCATGCCTCCATCTTTCTAACTGTTCTTCCAGCTTCTCCCTGCTTTCACTGCAGATCACAATGTCATCTGCAAACATCATGGTCCACGGGGATTCCAGTCTAACCTCATCTGTTAGCCTATCCATCACCACTGCAAAAAGGAAGGGGCTCAGGTCTGATCCCTGATGCAGTCCCACGTCCACCTTAAATTCGTCTGTCACACCTACAGCACACCTCACCACTGTTCTGCTGCCCTCGTACATGTCCTGTATTATTCTAACATACTTCTCTGCCACTCCAGACTTCCGCATGCAGTGCCAAAGTTCCTCTCTGGGTACTCTGTCATACACTTTCTCTAGCTCTACAAAGACACAATGTAGCTCCTACTGACCTCCTCTGTGCTTTTCCATCAACATCCTCAAGGCAAATAATGCATCTGTGGTACTCTTTCTAGGCATGAAACCATACTGTTGCTCGCAAATACTCACTTCTGTCCTGAGTCTAGCCTCCACTACTCTTTCCCATAACTTCATTGTGTGCCTCATCAAATTTATTCCTCTATAATTCCCAAAGCTCTGCACATCACCCTTGTTCTTAAAAATGGGCACCAGCACACTTTTCCTCCATTCCTCAGTTATCTTCTCACCCCTAGAATTCTGTTGAACAAGCTGGTCAAAAACTCCACAGCCACCTCTCCGAGATGCTTCCATACCTCCACAGGAATGTCATCAGGACCCACTGCCTTTCCATTTTTCATCCTCTTTAACGCCTTTCTAACTTCCCCATTACTAATCATTGCCACTTCCTCGTCCACCACACTTGCCTCTTCTACTCTCCCTTCTCTCTCATTTTCCTCATTCATCAACTCCTCGAAGTATTCTTTCCATCCAGCTAGCACACTGCTGGCACCAGTCAACATATTTCCATCTCTATCCTTAAATCACCCTAACCTGCTGCACATCCTTTCCATCTCTATCCCTCTGTCTGGCCAGCCTGTATAGATCCTTTTCACCTTCTTTAGTGTCCAACCTGCCATACATATCATCATATGCCTCTTGTTTGGCCTTTGCCAACTCTACCTTTGCCCTACGTCGCATCTCAATGTATTCCTTTCGCCTCTCCTCGGTCCTTTCAGTGTCCCACTTCTTCTTAGTTAACCTTTTTCCTTGTATGATTTCTTGTTCTGTGAGGTTCCACCACCAAGTCTCCTTCTCTCCTTTCTTACCAGAAGATACACCAAGTACTCTCCTGCCTGCCTCTCTGATCACCTTGGCTGCAGTGGTCCAGTCTTCTGGAAGCTCCTCCCGTCCACCGAGAGCCTGTCTCACCTCTTCCCGAAAAGCTGCGCAACACTCGTCCTGTCTCAGCTTCCACCACATGGTTCTCTTCTCTTCATGGTCATCTTACACACCACCATCCTATGCTGTCTAGCCACACTCTCCCCTACCACTACCTTACAGTTGGTAACCTCCTTCAGATTACATCGTCTGCACAAAATGTAATCCACATGCGTGCTTCTACCTCCGCTCTTGTAGGTCACCCTTTGTTCCTGCCTTTTCTGGAAAAAAAGGGTTCACTACAGCCATTTGCATCCTTGTTGCAAAGTCTACCACCATCTGTCCCTCCAAGTTCCTTTCCTGGATCCCGTACTTACCCATCACTTCTTCATCACCCCTATTACCTTCACCAACATGTCCATTACAATCTGCACCAATCACGACTCGCTCTCTGTCTGGGATGCTCAGAACTACTTCGTCTAGCTCCTTCCAGAATTTCTCTTTCACCTCTCGGTCACATCCTACCTGTGGGGCATAGCCACTAATCACATTACACATAACACCCTCAATTTCAAGTTTCAGCCTCATCACTCGATCTGATACTCTTTTCACCTCCAAGACATTCTTAGCCAACTCTTCTTTTAAAATAACCCCTACTCCATTTCTCTTCCCATCTACACGATGGTAAAATAATTTCAACCCTGCCCCTAAACTTCTAGCCTTACTGCCTTTCCACCTGGTCTCCTGGACACACAATATATCAACCTTTCTCCTCATCATCATGTCAACCAACCCCTGAGATTTTCCTGTCATAGTCCCAACATTCCAAGTCCCCACATTCAGTTCTAGGCTCTGTGCTGTCCTCTTCACTTTCTGCCAAAGAACCCGCTTTCCACCTCTTCTTCTTCTTTAACTTCGACCCACAGTAGCTAAATTTCCAACGGCGCCCCGCAGGTTGACGGCGCCGGTGGCGGATGTTGTTAACCCAGGCCACGACCGATCTGGAATGGAATTCTTTGGATGAATGCTCATATTTGTTTGGCAAGGTTTTAAGCCGGATGCCCTTCCTGACGCAACCCTCTGCATTTATCCGGGCTTGGGACCGGCCTACAGTTTGCACTGACTTGTGCCCCCCATAGGGATGCATTTGCTGTGTGTACATTTGTGAGGGAAAAAAAATAACAAATGATTTTAGCATATGACTGCAATATAACAAAGAATGAAACATTTTAGGGGGTCTGAATACTTTCCATACCCACTGTATTTTAGTATTGAAACCAACATAAGAGCCAATGACAGAAAAAAAATTTAAATAAAAAGCTTAACATTGAGCTAAAACTTCACCAAAGGTCAAACTAGCAACTTTACATCACACTGAACTGGGACAAAATTCACATTTAGTTCGATTTATTCGTCTTTTTCTTGCCGTCTAGGTTTACTTTTGTTTTCAAAATTCACCGGGGTCGTACGAAGTTACTTTCCGTGCCAAAATGCTGAGTTCCGGTGCGTACCCTTCAAAATAAAAGGGTACAAACTTAAAACAGGAAATCAAGTTAAAATTTACATATATAAACCATTTGATGTGATAAAGCAGTCGCAAATAACTATTTTAACAATGCAGTATTTAACTTTTAGCTGAAACATTAATTAATGAATATTAGGTCAGTTGGGTTAGTTCCACACACATTGCCTTTCAGTTCATAGGTTTGATATTGATACAGATTATGAAGAACCCAGCTTCTAATGTTCATTTTAGTCTATGCTGCAGGCTGCTAAGAAAATGGATGTTCCTAATTTGGACACCTTGTATTTAAACCACGCACACTTTTTTGACACAGCCCCGTTAAACAATCGGCATCGTTTGGACCTGGAATAAAAATGAGGAACCGGAATCGGGACCAGAACTGCTTAAATTCAAACAATGCCCAACCCCAATATTTACCCGGGCCCACCATTCCTTTTCCATATTTATTCCTGTTTTCACAACTCACTAGTGTCGACTTTTTGAATGTGCTTCTGTGTAACCATCTTTGCTCACGTTTTTGTCAAGAACACCCAACTCTACCTCTGATTGGCTTACAATGAAATTTGACTGTACTTCAGCCGATGGGCATCACTTATAGTGTTCTGTCATGCTCCCTCACCAATAAGAAAAGTTAAAAAAAAGAAAGAAACTGCCTCTCATTTAAGGGATTGATTGAAATGATTAAAATAATTTGCGGCATCATTTGGCAATAACAGTAATGACGTTATCATGATTGAAAAGATATTAATTAGATTGCGCTTCACTAAAAAATGTAATGTACACTAGTAACACCATTGCTTATAATGCCATTAGTACCATCACTGCCTGCAACTGACTAGCAACCATTCCAGGGTATAGTCTGCTTTTCACCCGAGGTCAGCTGGGATAGGCACCTATGGTACTAAGGGAGTCCTGACTGGCTCTCCGTTTAAAGGGTGAAAGCTCCCCATAATCCATGCGTATTACACAATGGACCATAAACGGTGACGGATGCTTGCTTCAGCCGGTGTCGCGAAAAAAACCGCCAGCCCCGCTTAAGTTAGCCCGCGCCTCGACAGTGCCCCGCTTAGCAGATGTCGGACGAAGCTCCAACCGCGCTTCTTTAAAGCTGCTCCTTCTCTTAATGATCTATAGCACTTGGTACTGACCTAGGATAATTCAACAATCTTTCTACGACAGTCACGACCCGTTATTAATTCAAGAATCGGAGTCAAATGATTATAGGCTTTGTTGGTATAGTGTTATTACTGTATGTCTGCCGACACAGTGCCTAGCATTCTTAAAATAAAAGGGACATTTTTTTTATAAGGGCTTACAAGCTTCGAATCATAAAAATAAAAACAAAAGATCACAAAAACGAACTGCCTGTGAAATATGTACTCACTCATAAATGAGGTAAAACATTTCAGCCCAATCCTTCGAGATGAAAACCAAAGTGAACCGAAAGACATCAGTCCAAGGAAATAGTTGGTTCCATTCAAAGTCCCGTTCGATGAAATTGTGAAAAATCCCAAACATAGAAAAATAAGTCTAATTAAAATGGAAAATTTCATTGATCAGATCGACCATCCCCTTGACGGACTTCTTCTTGAAATTAATTTATGGATTAAGAAAGGGGTTAAGGATGGATGAGTTTTTGCAGTAATCCTCTGTCTGATTTTGCCCAGTCTTTTCACAACATTTTCAAGCCGTCTTCGGAAGCGGCATCTACTCTTCATCTTGCGTCTTACACAAAGATAGAATGAAAATGACAATATTCTACTCGGCGTCCTGTTGCTGCTCACCGACGGGAACAAGAGAGCCCCAAAAGCTTGTGAATTCAGATTTTATAGGAGAGCTGATGCGGAGGTGTGACGGGGCCGATTGGGGCCGGCTCACCTCTGTTTTTTCCTTTTTGATAAAGTTAGTGAAGTTTACTGGTGAAGCTCGTCTTTCCTCAGAAGAGCCGGGGGGGGGGGACTTCCACCAACTTCTCTAGAAGGCCATTCATAGGTAGACCTTCCTGTGTTACCATGGCGATGACTTACAGTTGTGACTACAGCTGCACCCTTTATCTGCTTCAGGGAATACCGTCATAGTGACATCTGCTCAGTTCATCTCATCTTTCCTCCTTCAACTCCGGAGGATATCTCAAATCTGATCAATCCCTACAACATCCCTTGAAACACATCTTACATCACTTGTCTTCACAAAGTAGTACATGTGTATAACATATGCTTATCATGGTATCAAATAACATTGAAAACCTAACGAGAAAGAACGTGGAATAATCAGTATATCATAGCAAATTCCCCCTCTACAATGAAAAAATCCTATCTATTCATCATCTAAACTCACCCTTCGTAGTGTGGGCACTAACGATTGTGGGTCCTAACTCTTGGTAACATTTAGTAATTAATGCAATATATACAGTGTATAAGTTTCTGCTGAAAGCTGTTATATGATGTTATATGATGTTTGCTGATATGCATTCTGCAAGCAAAAGACCATAAAGACTCTATTAGCATGTCTGTAGAAAACATGTCTGCGTGACCTGTTGACCTTTACAGCTATCATATGTTCTCACCTTATGCCGTCACACTCAACAGTACCAGAAAATGGATGGGTGGATGAACATTTGAAGGAAGGTTTTTATAGATGAGGTGCTTACAAAAAGTGCAGAAACTGAAATAAAGTCATGAATGATGAACATACAGTATACTGTTCAGTCAAGGCAAACAAAATAAACTATTATACACACACACACACACATAGGGATCTCGTTTGATCTGCGTCCTGCGTCTGAGACGCACAAAAATTAGCAGGGACGCACGAAGTGATTTGTTGGTGAAGAGCTTCCACACACAGTGAATCAAAGGAGGAATACACTAAAAGTACAAGTTCTGTCTTGGTGCTAGCCAATCAAAGGCGGAGTAGGGCAGGTTATTGTTCAATATATACAATGGACACGGGAGGTTTTTGTTGTGGTAACACCCAACGAACCACTCACGACGCAGCAAGCCACTGGCAGAACAGGCAGAACTCCATAGATGCACACAACTGGAAGCTTTATGGAAAGTTAAATGTATTTTACATCCCTTAGCCTGCAAGCTAAGTAGCTAACACACGGCTAAGTTAACTGTTTATTTACCATAACCACAGCGGCACACATCAATATTCAGGGAGTAGTTGACTTTAGTGAGCTCATTTTTAGCGTCATTTGACTGACAGGTGAAGCTGTCACAGTCCAGCAGCTCGAGGTTGGGCCTTATTTTTGAAATTTTTCGTTCATTTATTAACCAGGTAAAAGCTAGAGAGATAAAATCCCTTTTTCAAAAGCCAGGAGGCCGCAGAAGGTATACAGGCAGCAGAAATTATACAGTACATAGCGCAACAACAGTCCGACAATAAATAAAAAGAATTAAATAATAAGTGATATTAAAATGTATGACAGCTGATTTAAAAATAGTGACAATGCCCAAATGCTTTCGAGTACATACATTTATTTTTTTTTATTCATTAAGATTTGGCAGGCTTTAAGACATTTTTTTGGGCCTCTTTAGTCGGTGAATGACTCTATACCGTTTGTTTCAGAGCCATTTTTGTGAACAGAGCCTGGGTCTGGTTGATATATTTTATTGATCAAAGATATATTATTGTCTACATGTTCAGTATTCTTTAAAATTAAAAGTTAATTGTTCTTAAAAAGGATGTACTTGAATTATTATTATATCAGTGGCATAAAAAAAGAAAAGATCGTTTATTGTAAAAGTTTTGGGGAAAATATATCGTCCTAAAAGATTTGCTATCGTGGCAGGCCGAAACACATATACAGCGGCTGAAATAAGTATTTAACACGTCACCATTTTTCTGACTAAATATATTTTTCAAAGGTGCTATTGACATGAAATTTTCACCAGATTGTTTGGAACAACCCAAGTAATCCATACATACAAAGAAAGTAGAACAAATAAGATCAGAAATTACATTGTGGGTAATAATGTGAAATAACACAGGGAAAAAGTATTGAACACATGAAGAAAGGGAGTTGCAAAAAGGCATGGAAAGCCAAGACAACACCTAAAATCTATCAATAATCAAACAGCAATCCAGCCCCTCGTCAGTGCAAATGAATAACAGCTGGTTTAGTCCTCATTGATGGCCGCCAAATAGGTCTCATTGCCATTTTCTGAGCCGCTTATCCTCACAAGGGTCGCGGGCGTGCTGGAGCCTATCCCAACTGTCTTCGGGCGTGAGGCAGGGGACACCCTGAACTGGTTGCCAGCCAATCGCAGGGCACATATAAACAAACAATCGTTCGCGCATACATACACACCTACGGCAATTTAGAGCCTTCAATCAACCTAGCATGCATGTTTTTGGGATGTGGGAGGAAACCGGAGGGCCCGGAGAAAACCCACGCAGGCACGGGGCGAACATGCAAATTCCACACTGGATTTGAACCCCGGTCCTCAGAACTGTGAGGCAGATGTGCTAACCAGTCGTCCACCGTGCCGCCCCATTGCTAACTAATTGATGCACATCATCCTAAAAACACCATACCAACAGTGAAGTTCGGAGGTGGGAACATGATGGTGTGGGGTTACCTTTCAGCAAATGGTACTGATAATTATTAATGATTATTGAAGGAAGGAAGAATGGGAAAATGAACCGAGACATTCTTGGCAAAAATCTGCTGCCATCTACGAGAATGATGACAATGAAATGCGGGTGGACATTTCAGCAGGATAATGATCCAAACCATACTGCCAAGGAAACTCTCCATTGGTTTCAAAGGACAAAAATAATATTAATATAAAATACAAAGGCAATATTTTTCTTGCCTTGGCGCAATACATTTCTAGTCCCGGTAGCTTTTTAAAAAAAAATTCTATTATAATTTTTTTATTTATTTTTTTTATTTTTTCATTTTGTCTTCTCTCTTTTCCGCCATTATGTTTGTCTCTTCTCCGCCCCCTCCCTCCTCCTTCATCCTCCTCTACCTCTGAGGGAGGGACATTCACCTCAAGGCATTGTTGCCCTCTACAGGGTGCCATTCCTCAATGCAGTTATCCAGAGGCTTGACAATCTCACACAAACTGCACAAGACCTTCCCCCACCCACGCCCGTTAAAAAAAATTTAAACGCCATTGACGTCTTTAGACAGCATTGGCAGGGAATAGATGGATTCTGAATTACGTCTTTAGACAGCATTGGCAGGGAATAGATGGATTCTGAATTACGTCTTTGGACGGCATTGGCAGGGAATGAGTGAAGAATGGTTCATGAATCAGGCCCATTTCCTTTGTATACATAGAGTTTCCAATTCTCTGAAAGAGTTATTTTATGGATTTACTGCATTCATCCATTGTGTTTTTTGAAAGTTCCCATCTTTTAACGATGACTGTCCTGTATGTACAGATGGACAAAGTTTCCAGCAGCTATTTCCATGTTGTCCTCATCAATGAAATTATACTCCATGGAAAATGTAAGAAATGTTGTCTTTTGTTTTTTTTAATTTAACTTTTGCTGTTTCATGTTTCATATACAGGTTTGACCCTTCTTATCCCTTATCTGTTGACCAACAAGAAGCGATGGAAGGATTGCAAGATTCGTGTTTTTATCGGTGGCAAGATAAACAGGATTGACCATGACCGCCGAGCGTAAGTACTTCTTAGTCATTTCCGATATCTAAGGTTTGAAGAAAAATATGGTGTGAGATATAACATTACTTTTACAGTGGACAACCGCTATTCGCGGGGGATAGGGAATAGGCAGAAAATCCATGTATGATCGACACCCGTGATCGTTACCTTCCAAAAATGACTAAATAAGCGGAGATATCCCGCCAATAAGCATTTTCTACGAAAAATTGGTTACCCCTCAAAAAAAGAAAATCTGCGTATATGTATGTATATGTATGTATATGTATATATATATATATATATATATATATATATATATATATATATATATATATATATATATATATACACACACACACACACACACACACACAGTGGGTACGGAAAGTATTCAGAACTGCTTAAAGTTTTCACTTTGTTATATTCCAGCCATTTGCTAAAATCATTTTCTTTTCCTAATGTACACACAGCACCCCATATTGACAGAAAAAAACTGAATTGTTGAAGTTTTTGTAGATTTATTAAAAAAGACAAACTGAAATATCACACAGCCATAAGTATTCAGACCCTTTGCTGTGACACTCATATGTTTAACTCGGGTGCTGTCCATTTCTTCTGATCATCCTTGAGATGGTTCTACATCTTCATTGGAGTCCAGCTGTCTTTGATTATACTGATTGGAGTTGATTAAGAAAGCCAAACACCTGTCTATAACCTTACAGCTCACAGTGCATGTCAGAGCAAATGAGAATCATGAGGTCAAAGGAACTGCCTGAAGAGCTCAGACACAGAATTGTGGCAAGACACAGATCTGGCCATGGTTACCAAAAACATTCTGCTGCACTTAAGGTTCCTAATAGCACAGTGGCCCCCATAATAAATGGAAGACGTTTGGGACGACCAGAACCCTTACTAGAGCTGGCCGTTCAGCCAAATTGGGAGATGGGAGAAAGTTCTAGAAATTCAACCATCAGTGCAGCCCTCCACCAGTCAGGGCTTTATGGCAGAGTGGCCTGACGGAAGCCTCTCCTCAGTGAAAGATGAAGGACTCGAAGCCTCTCCTCAGTGCAAGATGAAGGACTCCAAGATGGTGATAAATAAGATTCTCTGGTCTGATGAGTCTTGTCTTTTTGGCCTTAATTCTAAGCGTTAGGTGTGGAGAAAACTAGGCACTGCTCATCACCTGTCCAATACAGTCCCAACAGTGAAGCATGGTGGTGGCAGCATCATGCTGTGCGGGTGTTTCTCAGCTGCAGGGACAGGACAACTGGTTGCAATAAAAGGAAAGATGAATGTGGCCATGTACAGGGATATCCTCGACGAAAACTTTCTCCAGAGTGCTCAGGACCTCAGACTGGGCTGAAGGTTGACCTTCCAACAAGACAATGATCCTAAGCACACAGCTAAAATCAGAATCAGAATCATCTTTATATGCCAAGTATGTCCAAAACACACAAGGAATTTGTCTCCGATAGTTGGAGCCGCTCTAGTACAACAGACAGTCAATTTACAGAACACTTTGGAGACATAAAGACATTGACAAAAAACAATTGTGCAAAAAGATGCAGAGTCCTCTAGTACTTAGAGCAGTTCGAATGACTAATATTGCAATAGTCCGGTCTAATGACCATTGTGCAAAGGGCGCTGAGACTTCAAGGAGTGTATGCGGTTTAAAGTGACTAGTAGAGCGATAATCTGGGACAATGTCGAGTGTGCAAATGTTGCAGATACTCCTCAGTCAGTGTGCAAGTGGTGCAGATGTTACTCTGGCATGAGTGGCCAGTATTGGTCAACAGCAACAGATATGCAAATAGTGCAGCGTGGCGAGACTACCACAGTGAGTGCACGAGTAATGTATAATTGGCCCGACAAACTCAAGACAAGAATTGGCGGCATGTTCCAATGGAATTGTAAGTTAGCTGTTTAAGAAGTTGATGACAAGAGGGAAGAAGCTGTTGGAATGTCTGCTAGTTTTAGTTTGTTTCGGCCTTGCCTCTTATATGCAAGTGATTTCTCCAGATTCTCTGAACCTTTTGATGATATTATGGACCGTAGATGATGAAATCCCTAAATTCCTTGCAATTGTACGTTGAGGAACATTGTCATTGAGAAAATAGTCGAACAGTTTCATTCGACTATTTTCTCACGCACTTGTTCACAAAGAGGTGAATCTCGCCCCATCTTTGCTTGTGAATGACTGAGCAATTCAGGGAAGCTCCTTTTTTACCCAATCATGGCACCGACCTCTTCCCAATTAGCCTGTTCACCTGTGGGATGTTCCAAACAGGTGTTTAATGAGCATTCCTCAACTTTCTCAGTCTTTTTTGCCACCAAAAACCGACATCAATGTGTATAGGATATCACCACATGGGCTCGAACACCTCAGAAAACCAATGTCAGTAAATACAGTTCGGCGCTACATCCGTAAGTGCAACTTAAAGCTCTCCTATGCAAAGCAAAAGCCATTTATCAACAACACCCAGAAACGCCGCCAGCTTCTCTGGGCCCGAGCTCATCTAAGATGGACTGATGCAAAGTGGAAAAGTGTTCTGTGATCTGAAGAGTCCACATTTCAAATTGGTTTTGGAAATTGTGGACGTTGTGTCCTCGGGGTCAAAGAGGAAAAGAACCATCCGGACTGTTATGGATGCAAAGTTCAAAAGCCAGCATCTGTGATGGTCTGGGGCTGTGTTAGTGCCAATGGCATGAGTAATTTACACATCTGTGAAGGCACGATGAATGCCGAAAGGCAAATACAGGTTTTGGAGAAAAATATGCTGCCATCCAAGCAACGTCTTTTTAATGGACACACCTGCTTATTTCAGCAAGACAATGCCAAACCACATTCTGTACGTGTTACAACAGCGTGGCTTCGTATTAAAAGAGTGCGGGTACTAGACTGGCCTGCCTGCAGTCCAGACCTGTCTGCCATTGAAAATGTGTGGCGCATTATGAAGCGTAATATACAACAACGGAAACCCCGGACTGTTGAACACCTGAAGCTGTTCATGAAGCAAGAATGGGAAAGAATTTCACCTACAAAGCTTCTACAATTAGAGTCCTCAGTTCCCAAACATTTATTGAATGTTGTTAAAAGAAAAGGTGATGTAACACAGTGCTCAACATGATCCTGTCCCAGCTTTTTTGGAACGTGTTGCAGCCATAAAATTCTAAGTTAATGATTATTTGCTAAAAATAATAAAGTTTATCAGTTTGAACATTAAATATCTTGTCTTTGTAGTGTATTAAATTAAATATAGGTTGAACATGATTTGCAAATCATTGTATTGTGTTTTTATTTATGTTTAACACAACGTCCCAACTTCATTGGAATTGGGGTTGTATACCAGTTACATTTAGGGGTTCATGGGATAAAAACATACGTAGTTTCCTTAATATGACCACTAATTGACCAGTGGTCGCTTGTAACACTGACTCTAGATATGAACATGTAAAGCTGTTTATTGTATGAAAACCTTGGGATTTTTTCACACAAATATTAGGGTTAGAGTAGCTTCACAAACCAATTTATGTCCAACTTGTTAATGCACCGCAAAGTATTGAGTAAAACATTTACTTAGGGCAAATATAGATGTGTGTAACATTGACTAAAAATACAACATGGAAAATGATGGACCTTAATACTAACAGGTGAATGAATTCAGTGGATATCAGAACTTAATAGGACTAGTCAATTTTTCAATATCAGTTTCCTTACTTGGTATGATACCCTTCACAGTTAGACCATCAACTTGAAGTTTGACAGGAGGCCTTTCTAATCGGAACCGAATCCAAGTTTAATAATAAGGATTAAAGTATGCGCGTAATCATGACCACATCCTCAACACTGCTGTGACTCGTCAGAATTACCAGCGAGTCAGCAGTGCAGTCAGAAGACACAGAAAACAGCCTGTGCACTCGTGATAGAGAACGGTCGAAATTCACCAATCATTTCTCCTTCAACAAATCAAACAATCTAAGTTTCTATACAAACTCGCTTTTCATCATTGCTAGTAACGTGACCGTTTGAGATCGAAGCTTGTAACATTTTGACATCATTTTCTTGAAAACACTTACCAGGTTCTACCGGCCCCTCCATGTTCCCATCAATCTCAAATGCTGCCATATGCTGGTCGTATGTAAGCCGAAAATGGTTCTGGGTGATCGATGTCTCAAAATAGTCCACCGTTTTTGTTTTGTACAAGTCGCTCGAACAAAAATATGAGCGACACTTAAAAATGTAAGTCAATATTGTCTCCTACTCCTTCTGAAGCAATTGATTGATCCGTCTATGAATATTTTGGAAGATTATTGCATCAATTCCAAATAGCCGTCGTAAAATTGTCGTTATTTGTTTACAGTTCTGAAATTGAGTGGCCGCTTGCTCGTAACGCGTTTTGACCGACAAAGTTACGAGCACGATGCCTATTTCTAACAAGTCCCTCTAAGAAATCTCGGCGTGGAATGTCAATAACGTCTGGTGAGTGGTAGGTGCACCCTTTTACCAGATATTGGCGAAGTGGTTGCATGATTTTGCCGATATTTTTCACAGTGCCTATTTCCGTTGATGACTGCTAAAATGTCACACTTCGGCGCTGGTCAAAAACCACAAAAATGCATTTGACATGGTTTATTGCAAAATAATTGGAGGTGGAAAATTCCAGCTACAATATTATTTTATATCTACATATTGATACCTGATTACTGACGATACTGTTGTGTGTTAATATTTGATGCCTTTTAATGTATTTTGCCGTTAATAATTGCTCGTAACATTTCACCATATCCGTGGAATGACCCATATGTGAAACATTAATTTTCCAACTCAGTTCCCCCCCTTTTGATTATATCACGGAATCTACTATCAATCATATACAAAAGGAAAATAACTCAACATTATTACATCATAAGTACCTAAAAGTTACTAAATATTACTAAACACCAAGTAATCAAAAACATTAAAAGTTACTAAATATTACTAAACCCCTAAGTAATCCAAAACATATAACAGTATAATATGTATTAACAAAACAACCCTACAATCCTCCAGAAATTCACACCTCAGGTTGAAGAAAATCCTTCATAAACTCGTAAGTCAGTCATGCAACAAGGTTAGTTTGAGGAATATGAGTCAAGGTCATCATTTAAGTCGTCGTTGTCATCCAAGCAGCCGGATTGAGGGAAAAGGTCAGGAAAACGTTCATCAGTGACTGGATAGTGAAATCGTGAATGCGAGAGACTAAACCTTTCACCAAAAGGGACCAAGCAAGAGGACATGAAAAAGAGAACAAGCAAAGCGATACAAACCATAAATGCAAAGCGATACAGTCAAGCCTGCCATGCAAGTCCAGTGAACCAGCTCGAATCAAGCACCTCCTCGCAGGCAACGGCATCGCGGAGTATAGTGAGGTTTTTAATGCCACTGGCTATGACACCTGTATCGCCAGCATTGTCAGGAATGTATGTGCAACAGGTTTTGTTCAAGAGAGTACAAACACCGCCGTGAGAAGCCAATAGTAAATCAAGTGTCATGCGGTATAGGAGGGCTACTTCACAAATTGCATTAATTTCCACACGTGAAGCCTCAAGAATGGTCAGGGTATGGGTTAACAAAACTAGAAAAACGATAACTTAAAGTTTCATATCGTAACATCAATTTGCCCACTCCAATTTGAGGAAATAGAGAGTATAATACCTTGGTACCTGTTTTCCAAACCTTGTGATCGGTGGGGACATCTGTGCCCCAAACTGGATCGTGTTCTTTAAATTGGGCCTGTCTGCGACGACGGGAATGGGATGTGGCGGAGATAATGTATGAGTGGTCTGTAAAAGCAATAGGGGAGCATCGACTTGACCAATCGGTAACGAGTCTAGTGTAGACACTGTCCACAAAGCCAGTACACGTCCTCAAAAGGCAACGTGCCCAACCAGTCAGGTGCTGACATATCGGGAAGACGGGTAGTTCCGGGAAGAGCTTGGGAATTGTTCAAAGAGGAGTTGGAGACAAAGGTTGTGCATGGTACAGATATAGATGGGCAATAAGATTTTGGTACATTCCCAACATACACACGCTGGCCAAATAGGGTCTTGTTCATAGCAAAACAGCGGACTTTCACGCCGAGGTGAATGTGAACTGGGCCAAACAAAGGCACCATACCCAAATCATTAGTGGGTTTAAAACCATCAAAATTGTTGGTCGCATTGACATAGGGGAGAGGAGAACCTGTTTCAGCAAAGACAGTTTGATTAAACTACAGTGGACTAATAAAGGAAACTAAGGTGCGAGGAAAGAGCATTAGGATGTGTGGAAAGCACAACGTGGTTTTGGGGCGGCATGAAAGAGCAGACATCGCAGTTAGAACGATTTTGAGAGCGTGCCGCATGAAAGGCATACAGAAACCAAACATTCATGCTGTAGGAGGTGAAATTAGCAGAGGTATTGGCGATCGCATGTAACCAAAGAAGCTCATCATAGTTGTCACATCTTGTAAGGTACAAAATTGTGTCAACTGTCAAAGTGGGAGCATCAATACACATTTTAATAAATATGCCAACTAATGCCAAACCACCAAGGAGGGGTTTGAAACCCCCAGGAGATGTCGTCATCTTCTGTTCTTCTGCAGAGCTATGCAAATGTGTGTGTGTGTGTGTGTGCGCGCGGCAGTTCAGACAACAGGTGATTGGTCGTTGCTCTGCTTTTATGACTTATCTAGTTATGACCTATCTAGTTACTAGCACTGATTGTAGCTAAAAGTGTATGCTAACAGTGAATCGTCTTTATTAGAGGTGATTACTTAGCCTTATTAGGCCGACCTTTACGGCCATCCGTCGTAGAAGGTGAGGGAAGTGCAGGAGTTGGGACCATAGGAGGTACTGGGACCTTCTTGCAGTGTGACGCATGAACCCACGTAGCTCTTACAGCGACTTTCACTGCAGTGTTGGTTATGAGGAGTAGTTGGAAACGCCCCAGCCAGCACTGATGTCGCCACATTTTCCGCCGGAGGTTCTGAATCAGCACGAAGTCGCAGGGTTTGATGTCATGAAGGGGTACGTCGGCCAGCCTTGGGAATGCTGATGGGACTTGTTTCCTGAAATTGATTACTCGATAATGTGCAATACCTGAACGATTCATGTGTCCATCGGCAAACCTAGCTTTGTTAGACCCGAATGGGTCCAGTCCAATGGAGTGCCTGCAAAGACTATCTCAAAACGGGATAGGGGACACACGCATCCTCATATATACTTGACCTAAATTAATTGACTTTCCAGCATTTATTTCCAGGTGGTAGCTATCATGTTTTCTGAGGTCAAATTGAAAGCTGTCAGAAAGCTCTTGTCAGAGAAAAGCTTTCCAAGAATTGTAATAAAATTCTGACAATAATTTCTGTCAATTGTGCTACCACCACTTACTTCAGTTCTTACTTTAACATGTCTAGCATATCTAGACAGTATTTTGTAAGTGCATTGATCATTATTTCATTATATACATTATCAGTATAGCGTCAATATGGGCCGACCCATTATCCATTATCAGCATTATGCTAATTGAATTATTTGTATATTATCATTATCTTTGAGACTGATAATCAAAACATTACTAAATGTAAATACATCAAAAGTGTTCTAGACTCATAACAAAAATGTGGGTGCGATAAAAGCTCCAGCTAGGTACCAACAGGGAAGATTGGCCGCCTCTTAATGTCACTTTTCCATCCTAGGATTATTTTGTGGTTTAAAACCAGTGGTATAAAATATGCATTATTGGATTAAGGATAACGAGACCATTTTCCAGCTTTGCATTGTCACTCGCACATCCTCTTTTATCCATGTAACGAATGTTTCAATTGTATGTGGTTGTTGAGAACACTGTAATATTTGCAATGTGGCATTTGTGTTGTGGGGTGAAACGTCTCATCAGTTGACAAACAGAATTGACATCAGACGTTCAAATTTGCAGAAATACAATCACTTAGTGGCGCTATTGTGATGGTAACACTGGTGGTGTTCATGCAAAGTTCTTAAAATATTATATAACATTCAAGTCCAGTGAAGATTGTGATTTGTTCATCCGAAGTTGCAGTAGCTTTCCACTACCTGTGGGTGTCGCTAGTGCTCCATCCATTGTCCCAGACAGATGGAACAAATGTCACTGAAAACAGCGAGAAAAAGAAGTCTTTGTTGGTGAGACTTCTCAGGATGGAAGTTAATTAATTTAGCGTCCGGGTGAGAAACCAATGTCTGTGTCTCAGCTTTGATGAGCTCCTTCGGACTGGCTGGTAATTCATTTAGCGTCCGTGTGCGAAGTTAACCCTCCCGTGCTTCTTCTTTGATAAACAGATAAGGCTTTCCTTCGATGTCTTGTGCACGCAGACTGGCTCAGTGGGGCAGCCGAGGCAGGTATGCGGAACAGCACGAGACTGGGGGTGATGGGTGTAATCTTTATTGGCGTGTCCATTACACTAACAATCGAAGGACTTTCTTCCGTTGGATTAAATCTGCCTCAGCATTTTTTGTCCAAGGGATACCAATGACACAGTCAGTTATGCATAATTACTGATCCAGGACCTGCATTAATTTGTCATGCCAAAAATATAACATCTGTACCATCATTAGATTTTTCTCTGAAGTTTGGGGTTCGAAATTTAGAAGTACATTTTTTTCAGACTGCAGTTATAATGTATCTCTCAAGTCCCTGTCCAAGCTTTTTTGGAACATGTAGCAATATAATTCTAAGTTAATGATTATTTGCTAAAAACAATAATTTATCAGTTCGAACATTAAATATCTTGTCTTTGTAGTGTATTCAATTAAATATAAGTTGAACATGATTTGCAAATCATTGTATTCTGTTTTTATTTATGTTTAACAAAATGTCCCAACTTCATTGGAATTGGGGTTGCAACAAGGATTGAAGGAGCGTGTTTGCTTGCTAAATGTAGCTAACGTGAGCTACAAACGAGTTACCTTCGCCACCATTATCATCCAGCAGAAGCTCCGAATGAAGCTCGGCTGCTTCCAGGCAATCCAGAGTTCACTCATCACGATTCAGTATCCCATTTACTCAAATCCTGGTCGACAGATGATGAGCTGACGAGCGGTCGATAGCATCTCGCCATGTGGCCCGGCATTTTCGGCGATAGCTTTGCAACAAAGGGATCAGCTCGGAGCGTCATCCTTTATTCCCTTGCATGATCTAAGGCGTCATTCCTGTCGGTCGCAGGCATGTTTCTTGCCTCGGCGCAATAAATTTCTAGGACCAAAAGCTTGTTTTTTGTTTTTGTTTTTTAGAGTTTTTTTTCATTTTGTCTTCTTTCTATTCCGCCATTATGCTTACATCTTCTCATTGTCTCCTCATCCCCGCCCCCTCCTTCTTCCTCTTCTTCAATCTGAAGGGGGGACGTTCACCTTGAGGCATTGTTGCCCTCTACAGGGTGCCATTCCTCATTGCAGTTATCCAGGGGCTTGAAGATCACACATAAACTGCACAAGACCCTCCTCCACCCACCCCCGTTAAAAAACGCCATTGACGTCTTTAGACGTTCCCTAAACAATGGAGGTTGGAAACCATAACAGGCGATGAATGGAGACATACCAGTGGAGGAGCTGCTGAGAGAGTTGTGGGCGTATTCAATCCAGGGGAGGAATGTGCTCCAGGAAGTGGGGTTGCATGCGGCAAGGAAGCGTAGGGGCGATTCTAGGGACTGATTAGCCCGCTCCGTCTGGCCCTTGGACTGAGGATGGTAACCGGAAGACAGGCTGGCTGCTGTCCGAGGCATCTTCTTCCACCACGAACTGGAGGGAGGGGTCAGGGTGATGTAGGATGGGAGCACTGGTGAACAGGCTCCTTAGCTGGTCGAAGGCTTGGGATGCAGCTGGGGTCCACTGGAAAGGGAAGCTGGTGGAGGTGAGGGTGGTGAGAGGAATAGCAACTCGACTGTAATTGCCGATAAAACGGCGGTAGAAGTTGGCGAATCCCAGGAATAGTTGTAGTTCTTTGCGGGTGGTGGGAGTGGGCCAGTTGACGAGAAATGGCAAGATCCTTACCGAAAACTGGGGAAAGGTCATTATATGCTTCCGGCACCCGGGAGAGGTCGACTGGTGTGGCAGGTGGTTTGCTGGAGGGTGGCATCCCGGACAACAGACGATGCGAATGGCAGTGAGGACTCCACCTGGTGATAGCAAGGTGGGTCCAGTCTATGGCGGGGTTGTGATTTTTGAGCCGGGGACTAACTTGGGGTCTCAGGGGAAGGTATAACAAATAATGGAATGTCCTCACGGTGGTTTCCTGAGATGAGTAAGGTAAACGGAGCTGTTTGTTGGGTCACAGGGAAAATGAGTCGCCCATCCAGGGCAGTGACTTTCTTCGATGACTGGAGGGGTTCGAGAGGGAGTTGGAGCTGACGTGCCAAATCCCTCATGACAAAATTATCTTCTGCGCCGGAGTCAATGAGTGCAATAACGGGTGTGTTATTGGCAGACTGGGGTGGTGGTCCCCCTTTTTAAGAAGGGGGACCGGAGGTTGTGTTCCAACTACAGGGGGATCACACTCCTCAGCCTCCCAGGTAAGGTCTATACAGGGGTCCTGGAGAGGAGGGTGCGTCGGGAAGTTGAATCTCAGATTCAGGAGGAGCAGTGTGGTTTCCGTCCTGGCCGTGGAACAGTGGACCAGTTCTACACCCTTGGCAGGGTCCTCGAGGGTGCATGGGAGTTCGCCCAACCAGTCTACATGTGTTTTGTGGACTTGGAGAAGGCGTTCGACCGTGTCCCTCGGGGGGTCCTGTGGGGGGTGCTTCGGGAGTATGGGGTACCGAACCCCCTGATACGGGCTCTTCGGTCCCTGTACGACCGGAGTCAGAGTTTGGTCCGCATATCCGGCAGTAGGTCGGACTCGTTTCCGGTGAGGGTTGGACTTTGTCACCGATTCTGTTCATAACTTTTATGTAAAGGGGGTCCGGTTTGGTGGCCTCAGTATTGCAGCTCTGCTTTTTGCAGATGATGTGGTTCTGTTGGCTTCATCAAGCCGTGACCTCCAACTCTCACTGGAGCAGTTCGCAGCAGAGTGTGAAGCGGCTGGGATGAGAATCAGCACCTCCAAATCTGAGGCCATGGTCCTCAGTCGGAAAAGGTTGGCATGCCCTCTCCAGGTCGGGGATGAGATCCTGCCCCAAGTGGAGGAGTTCAAGTGTCTTGGGGTCTTTTTCACGAGTGAGGGAAGAATGGCAAGGGAGATCGACAGGCGGATCGGTGCAGCGGTTTCTGTAAATACAAAATATCATCCGCATACAAATTGATTTTGTGTTCTGTCCCTGGCGAGCATACTTGCGGGTATAACGGTAGCAATTGGTTCGATGAATATCGCAAATGGCATTGGTGAAAGGAAACCCTTGTCTGGTTACTGCAAGTGCGTATCTCATTGCATGCACCACACTCAGAGGTCAAGACGTAGACAGCAGGAACAGCGATCGCAACAAAGCACACACAGACAGCTAAGCACCTCGAGCCTCACTACGATTCCTATCCGCCACCACATTGTCAATAAAACTAAACCCCAGTTGCATCAAGACGTTCAAAAGTGTGTTGCCCCACGTGGCGTAATCAAATGCTGTTCCCACCATATACTGACAGTAAAAAAAAAAAAAATGAATTGAACTTTATTTTGCACTTGAAGTATAATAACTTTACACTCCCACTTGATCTCTTCTGAGCGATGTATCGATCACAAACGCATGTTAGCGGCTAGCGAGATAAGCTAGCCGGTGTACCCCGCCTCTCGCCAACAGATAGCTGGGATGGGCTCCAGCACGCCAGCGACCCTAGTGAGGATAAGCGGTTTGGAAAATGGATGGATATTTCCTCATATCGATACAATGCAATAAATCGATGGTTTTTCATCCAGGACCCTAACTGGCCGAGCACGGATCGATACAGTTGGTCCATAGGAATATAAATCAATACGTCGATATAATGAACGACTCATTCCAATCCCTAGAATATATACACTGGAACCTCGGTCCACAAACGAATGGAATGGATTAAAAGCCCTTTCGCACTGCACTTGGTTTTCCTGGCGTTAACTGCGGGGCAGAGTGCAGGGACGACGGCGCCCCAGTGCAACGTTGCCCATATTTGGAAGTGGTTTCGTTTCGGTCGTTGAACAGAGTCGTGGAACGAGTTTGTGAACCGAGGTTCCACTGTACTTTAGCTGTTGAAGACTACACTACAATATAACAATCTTTTTATGAAGACATGTTCTTCATAAACCTCAAAACTAAATTCACAGGTTTTTTGAAAATTGAAAGAGTATGTGAAACAAAATGATTGGGTGTGATTATAGATTGTAAACTCTGTTGGAAGCCACATATAAAATATATTCAAAGTAAATTAACCAATTCGGTCGGTGCTCTCTATAAACCAAATGAGAAGGTGAAAAGGAAATGTTTGCATATATTTAATTTTTTACATATAGTGCCATTTACAGTATGTCATTGTGTTGAAATGTACACAAGACAAATATACAGTAGATCCTATTATTAAATTGCAGAAAAAGCTTTAGAATAATAAGCAAGGCAGGTTACTTTGACATGACTAACCCAATATTCATAGTCTTGATTATGGTATATATGAAAACATGAGGAAAAAAAATGTCCGTGTTAGGTGCAAAAGCCTTCCAGATTGTATTCAATATATATATTTTTTTTTTAATCAAGAGAAATAAAACATAATTTAAGAGGATTTTTCTTTCTTTTTGTACTGTAAATGATAGGCCTCAGCTCCTATTTGCAGTCATTGATTTCTGTGGAATTGTGTGATCTGATTGTATGATGTATTTGTTTCCCCCTTTTTTGTGTGCTCACACAATTGTTTTGTTGTGATTTATTGCGAGAATGACCAAAAATAAACCATTGATTAATTTATTATTAAATCTGTCTCTAAATGCCTCCATGTTTTCAAGATGAATTATTTTTCATATCATAAATAGCCAATTTCTTGCAGGGTTTTTTTCTACAATTTATTAGCTCTGATTTCTTACGCGTTTCCTTTGCAGAATGGCAACCCTGTTGAGCAAGTTCAGGATAGACTTCTCAGACATCACTGTGCTTGGAGATGTAAACACCAAGCCCAAAAATGAGCAGTAAGTCTTTCCCAACAAGTGTTTCTTTCTATCTTTTGTTGATCAAAAAATCAAATTCAAAACACATTTTGGGGGTGAATCTTCTTTTTTTTTTTGCTTTGCTTATTACATTTATAAGATTGGTCAATAAAACAGTTATGCTATGTACAATAACAAAAACTTGCTCTTAAGAGCTGTTAAATGTATTTTATTTCAGGCAGCCTAGTTTATCATATTTGTGTAATATTGTCCCTTTTGCAGTGTATTTTTATTTTGGCCTTTTCGCTTTAGCTTGTATAAGATGGAAATTCTACATTTGTTAGAAAAACATGAGGTCTATCATTCTGTTAGCTCCAGTTTGTATTGTCGAGTCTAAAGCATTGGACTGTTTTCTCGTGTTCAGTACTGCTGCCTTTGAGGAGATGATTGAGCCCTATCGGTTGAAGGAAGATGACATGGAGCAAGAGGCAGCGGAGCGTTTGAAAAACAGCGAACCATGGAGGATCACAGACAATGAGCTGGAGCTTTATCGTGCCAAGGTCTGAAACAAATAGTATTGTTTTGTATTTGATTTGTATATATATATATATATGTATATATATATATGTATATGTCTGTATTTATATATATATATATATATATATATGTCTGTATGTATGTATATATATATATATATATGTATGTATGTATATATATGTATGTGTGTATGTATATGTATATAGATATATGTATGTATATAGATATATGTATGTATATATACATAGATATATGTATGTATGTATACACATATATATATATATGTATGTATGTATATATATATATATATACACGGTGTGTGTGTGTGTGTTCCCTCAATATCAAACCGCCACTCACTTTCACGTTTAAGTACACGCACAGACACACACACACTTGCTTTTATGGACCACATCGGCATCTATCTATCTGTCCGTTAAGTCTTTAGAGAAATGTACTGAGAATGGTGCGCTTGTTTACATTTAGGCACTTACTGTACTGCGTTGGCTGTGTTGGTCAAGTCTGCACTAAGTTGCTCATTTAATGTGGCTTCAACTACACTGATATTTAAGTTATTGGTTCATGATGATATCATTTCTGTAACTTGTGTGGCGTACATTACCAAGTAATTGGTACGGTTAAGTTGCTTTTTTTTTGTACTGTGGATAAGTGATATTCTTGCCACTTGGGAGCTGCTGAAAGTACCTAAAAAGTAACTTTTTTCTAACTTTGTTACTTAAGAAATCAAGTAATCAGTAAAGTAACTAAGTTACTTTTTCAAGATAACTGTGGCAACTCTGTGTATTATGTTCTTTACGATGGGAAGATGCTGTACAGTGTTCATTAACATGTCATAAGAGTCAATTTCAAGAGAAAAGGCACCACAGGTAGACTTCTTAGGGAAAGTGGTTCTGCCTCAGGACCTGGCCCGGTTGGTCAGAGCGGAATCATCCATGGCACCGATTCCTGGGGAAGTGGTCCACCTCAGATCTTGTCCCAGTTGGTCGGTGCAGAACCCAAAAAGCAACAGCCTCAGATTCAGTCAACCTCACCTTGCCCTCTCACCAAGCAGGAGACGAGGGGAGAGGAGATAGGACAAGTGGCAGTAAAACAGGCCTCCATGTACTTTAACTAAATGCCAAAAAGTAGAAATAAGTCTTAAGTCAGGATTTAAACATTTCTACTGAGGTGGCAGCTCTAATATCCGCGGGTAGGGCATTCCAGATACTGGAGCCCGAATAGATATTCGGCCCAAAATTCAGCCCGGGAATTTAGATGGCGAGGCCCCGGGTATGCACAACCAAAGACAGAATTTTTGTTGTTCCTCCTGCCTTGCAACTTGGCTCTGATTACTAACCAATGAGCGGTGACTGTGATTTGAGGTTTCATCATTTTTGCTGTATACACTGTATGCATAATGCAATTGCCTACCCAATACGCCTTACGCAATACCCAATTGCCTTACATACGGCATCTCTACCGGTCTGGTTATCAGTGATGTGGACTCGAGTCACATGACTTGGACTCGAGCCAGATTTACATTGATTTAGACTTAAATAAATGAATTGACCTGTTTCATCATGTCAAATGGTTTATATGTGCACGTTTTAACTTGACTTCCTGTTTTAAGCTTGTAGCCTTTTATTTTGAAGGGTACGCACCGGAACTCAATATTTTGTCATGAAAAGTAACTTCTCACGGTGCATGGTTTGCATGGTTTAAATTAAGGGTTTCCAAATGCTGCTGACATTACATGGTCCTGGAGTGTGGCCTAGCCAGTCTACAGATCTCAACACCAGAAAAGATCTTTAGAGGGAGTTGAAAGTCTGTGTTGCCCAGCGACAGCCCCAAAACATCACTGCTCTAGAGGAGATCTGCATGGAAAATCCCAGCAGCAGTTTGTGAAAACCTTGTGAAGACTTATAGAAAACGTTTGACCTCAGTCATTGCCAACAAAGGGTATATAACAACGTATTGAGATGAACTTTTGTTATTGACTGACAAGGGGGAGTCCAAATGGATGACTTGCAGAGAGCTGGGACCAAAGTAACCAAGAATGCCAGACGTGTCCCCCCTGCTTAAGCCAGTACATGTCCAGGCCCGTCTGAAGGGTGCTCAAGAGCATTTGGATGGTCCAGAAGAGGATTGGGAGAATGTCATATGGTCAGATGAAACCAAAATAGAACTTTTAGGTATAAACTCAACTTGTTGTGTTTGGAGGAGAAAGAATCCTGAGTTGCATCCAAAGAGCACCATACCTATTGTGAAGCATGGGGGTGGAAACATCATGCTTTGGGGCTGTTTTTCTGCAAAGGCACCAGGACAACTGATCCGTGTAAAAGAAAGAATGAATGGAGCCATGGCTCGTGAGATTTTTAGTAAAAATCTCCTTCCATCAGCAAGGGCATTGAAGATGAAATATCAGCATGACAATGATCCCAAACACACCGCCCGGGCAACAAAGGAATGGCTTCGTAAGAAGCGTTTTAAGGTCCTGGAGTGGCCTAGCCAGACTCCAGATCGCAACCCCATAGAAGATCTTTAGAGGGAGTCGAAAGTCTGTGTTGCCTGGCGACAGCCCCAAAACATCACCTCTCTAGAGGAGATCTGCATGGTGGAATGGGCCAAAATACCAGCAACAGTGTGTGAAAACCTTGTGAAGACTTACAGAAAACATTTGACCTCTGTCATTGCCCATAAAGGGTATACTGTGTAACAAAGTATTGAGATGAACTTGAGTTATTCACCAAATACTTATTTTCCACCATAATTTGTTAATACATTCTTAACAAATCAGCCAATGGGATTTTCTGGGGGGAAAAAAAATGATCATTTTGTCTCTCGTATAGAGGGGCCTCCCTCTACCGTCGCAAACTAATTGTTGCAGAACATAACGTTGGCATTGGTTACAGGCACATATGTAAGCTTCTGAATGTTCCAGTGAGCACAGTTGGGGCCATAATATGTAAGTTGAAAGCCGGGAAAATGTTATCTTAAATCTGCACATCAGAGACACATGAACAATTCGCACTGATGAACAATTAATGCCCGGTAACATTTGATTTCAACAATGTAATAGAAGCAAGGACTCAGAATTTATTTGTTAACCAGTGTATTTAATGATTCACTGATATTGGTGAGGACACCTATTAATTGATCAAGGTGATCATTTATGCCCACCTATTGCCCTCACAATCGCTTCTAGTCCTTTGAATTTAGTTAATTTGGACATGTACCGTAATTTCTCGTGTATAATGCGCATTTTTTTCCCACAAAAAATTGTCAAGTCAATAGTGCGCATTATACATGGGTACAGGGGCAAATGGGGGGGGGGAACGTTCACATTTTATAAATGTATGCTGCCACCTAGTGGTTATGAAAAAGCTGTACACTTTCATTCCAAAATGCCACCGCCACCTAGTGGTTGTTAAATTAAGTGTAGTCTAAAGTTTAATTCCAATATGACAGAGGTACATACGACTGCATATATGTACAGTTGTGCTTATAAATTTACATATCCTGGCAGAATTTGTGAAATGATTTTTTTTAAATATGACCGATGACTGAAGAACAACCATCATTAATTTCTTTATGGTTATGTTTCGTTTAATGATTATGCTTTTCTGAAATGCTTTAGTGTTTAATTTGAATCCCATTCATGTTTTGTTTTTTAAAGAATTTAACCCATCTTACAAATTCTGCCTGGGTAATTAAACATATGAGCACAACTGTTTGTTTTCTAATTTACTAAATAAAAGTAGGGCTGTGAGTTTCAAAATAAGAGCAAGTAAATTTAAAAAATAAAGTGTTCAAATAAGGTGCTTAACTTCAGAATAATTATTTGAAAAAACTAACAAAATACAGATAATGCTTCATGTTTTGCTCATATGGGTAGAAGCAAAATCATGCATTGAAAAAATGCATTATACAGAAGTAGAAGGGTTTTCCATCGGTGCATATTCAAATTAAGTAAATTCAAAGGACGCTTATCAGTGCACTGAAAAAAAGGGACCTTTGAATTTACTTAATTTGAACATGTGAATCTGTTGCACATGATTAAAATGTGTTAAAATGACAATTTACCCCTCTTCTAAAAAAAAAAAACCCGTCATTTTAATCATGTACTTCATTGAGCAACTTCACATTCAGAAAAATTCTTTTTCTTCATTACCTTGCTCATTTTCCTTTTTTTTTTCTGGTCATGCAGAGATCGGGATCTCAGGTGCAGGGTTCATTTAAATATGATTTACATATTTAAATGTGGACGTGGACAGGGAGTGTGCGCTGAATTCTACGTTGATTGGGACGTACGGAGGAAATGTGCTTGGCTTCATGCGCACGCACAGATTCATACATCTGGGTATTTTTGTGCGTACGACGTTTTCTGGATTTGAGCGTACGCCATGAAATCCACGCAAGTCTTTGTACATGAGGCCCTTGGAATTGCCATGGCCTGGATTCACATTAACCACGCAAGACCACATTGCTGAAGAAAAGCATGTCAAATCTCGTTTAAAGTTTGCCGAACATTTGGACAAGCCAGTTAAATACTGGGAGAATATACTCTGTTCTGATGAGAGCAAAATTGAACTCTTTGGATGCCATAATGCACACCACGTATTTGTTTTTTTATGATCAATCTTTGAGGATTTTTTTGTGTCTACTTTTTCAGCAAGCAATCTCATATTATAAGAATCTTGTCAAGTCAAATTATACTAGTTCCATTGGCAGTTTTTCTTTTCACTTGTTTTAAGGTAATTTGGTGGGTGGACTGGTTGACAGTGAGCTATGTCTAAATTCTGCAATTCTCTTTGCACTTAAGTTTGTTTTGGAAAATTGATTTAATGAGCTTGAGCAAACGTATTTGATATGCTTTGTTTTTCCAGACTAATCGTCAGATCAGACTCAACGAGCTACTGAAGGAGCACTCCGACACAGCCAACCTTATTGTCATGTAAGCCGCTTTTTGATCTCTCTGCTTGTATGGTGAGTCGTGTTGAATTGTGTATGGGTAGATTAGAACTGAAATCCTAAGAGGCTAATGCGTCAATCAAAATTGGTGATGGGTCATTTTCATATCATTTGATCAATAACAGTGAAACAGCCACGCTTAGTCCTATTTTAAAGAAGTTATTGTAATTAAGTAATTAAGTTACTTATAGTAAAGGCAATCCTTATTGACAGAGCAAAAAAGTGGTGGCCCTCTAAAATAGCAAACTCAAGCATTCTTGAGTGAGCGGGGATAAGCCAACTACTTAGCGTTTTCGGGGTTGGTCTCCACCCCCCACCACCCAAAAAAAACAAAAATAAAAATTTATATATTTTAGATTGGGGGGGGGGGGGGATCTGCAGGGAGGTGAATCCGCGGGTACCAAAGCACGAGTATGCAGAGGTTACACTTTACTGTATATCCCAAAATTTTAAAATTAGCATCTTCAGAAAACATGTTGCAAATCATGCAACATTATTTTGGACACCTAATGGTACAGACATTTTGGCATTATAAGCTTTAAAAATCTTACTTTATAAAAAAAAACAACTTTATAAACAAATAGGGACCTCTTGATGGATAATAACTGTCGATGATGCAAATACTCACATCAGTAAAATGAATTGCTTTTCAATAGGAAATTCAGTGGCCCATGTCTTTATTTGTTCTTTTATTGATCAAATTATATGAAAAACACCCCGATCCTTACAAATATAGAGATATTCAAATGTTTTTTTTTTTGTTTGTTTTTTTTGGGTTTTTTTTTTTTAATAGCACATGGCACAGGGGTTTTCCAAATGAACGTGAATGTATCTTTTTTGTCTTCTTCAGGAGCCTGCCATTGGCCAGGAAGGGTGCAGTGTCAAGTGCTCTGTACATGGCCTGGCTGGAGGTGTTGTCGAAGGACCTGCCGCCCATCCTTCTGGTGCGCGGCAACCACCAGAGTGTCCTAACCTTCTATTCTTAAAAAAAAAAAACTAGAAACAAGTCTCACATCCATCGAATGTGTCTGTTAGCAGACCACTATATACTGTAAGTGTGTGTATATATATATATATATATATATATATATATATATATATATATATATATCCAAACGCAACTATAAACTGTGCACGTATGTTTTTAAGAAATTACCTAAGAAAAAATAAATAAAAGTCACGTATTCAATGCAGATCGGATTGAGATGAGGACAAAATACGGATAATTCAATTGATGTGGGTGTAGCGTGCTTTTTTTCAAATGTACCTGCGCTCTTCTTCTCTTTTTTTGTTTTGTTCAGGAAATGTCATGTATCTCCAATCGGACTCTCACCTGGAAATGTCGGTTTCTCAAAAAAACGGTTTAATAATGTCAAACTTTGAAAAGAGTTTTTGCACCATCTTTCACCTTGTTGTGACATGGAACGGTCACGCTCATTACATTTACTGGAGCCGTTTAAATGTTTGTGAAGCCTCAATAATCAACTTGCTGCTTTCCTTCAATATTTGGAGAGAAGCATCTAGAATGCTTTGCAACACCTTTTTTAAAGCCTTATGGATGTGCCTTCCAGTCGAATCAGATATTAATCTCTAGTTAGATAACAATATTGTAATATTGGGTAATAGTAAGTTTGAACATTTTTTTTTTTTGATTCCTTAGTGGAGTGAATTGCATGCGTTAATTGAAGGTGTCCCTTTAATAGTATAATAACTTTCGACCCGTTCTTCCCCCTTTGTTGTTTTGGGCTGTTGTGTTTTTCTTGCCATTAACTTTCGAGTCTTCCTTTTTAAAGATGTTAATATTTCTAATGCCTCAACTACTCTGCAACAGACACCATTTGCTTTCAGGCAAAGTGCCTAAAGCATATACGGATTGGTCTGGAATTCAAGATTTTATTTGTGGATGTAGGTTTCCATTAGCTACTGTATGTCATGTTAAAAAAAAAAACAATAGTAGCTGTCGTAGCTCATGTAGCTGCACGTTAACTAAATGGTTTCATTCAACAAATGTATCTTATCTCGCATTGTTCTTCCCCAGGACACGAACGCCACTCTCCAACAAGCTCGTAAACTTTGCCTTAATACCAGAACGAACGAGTCAGGTTTTGGTACGCCATACTGGATAGGTCACATCCTTGTTTTCAATATTTTTCAATACCACATCTATGTATATGTATCTAAGTAATCACCGTCCACCCTTATAGGTCTCTTATATCTCTAAATGTAGCCCAGCTCTGCTAGTAGCTGGTTCTGTGGGTACTCCATATATAACACATCCAGCATTAGTGCCACAGTACACTTTAGATTTACTCAAGTACTCAGGCCCCTCACCCTGCCTTTATTACCTTGTTTTCCATCAGGATGTATGATGAACTGCTGTTCTTATCTAAAAGTGACCTTGTTACGAACTTGGAAGGCATGCAGTTCTGAATAATGTGACATTAGAATGAGTCAGTTCTGAGTAAACGTTATACCTCTATGCATTTCAGTTGGTGTCACACATGTAATAAAAGTCCATCTCTCAATTTGAAAGGGTCCGCTCGCTTCACTTCATTTCAAGAGTTACTTGTTAGATCAAGGCAGGGGTCAGCAACCTTTTTCAAACTGCAAGCTACTACTTGGCTACCGATTAATGGGAAGGGCTACCAGTTTGATTCACATTCCATCCATCCATTTCCTGAGCCGCTTCTCCTCACTAGCGTGCTGGAGCCTATCCCGGCTATCTTAGGGCGAGAGGCGGGGTACACCCTGAACTGGTCGCCAGCCAATCGCGGGCCACATAGAAACAAACAACCATTCGCACTCACATTCACAACCTACGGGCAATTTCCAGTCTTCGATCAAGCGACCGCGCGTGTTTTTGCGATGTGGGAGGAAACCGGAGTGCCCACATATAATATACTGACTGTAAAATAGATTTTATTGAACCACAAATGCATGGCGCAACTGTCAAGGACGAAGCCAGTGAGACAAGTAAGAATAAGGGAAAGAGTGTGGATATTTTGAGAGGCTTTTTAAAATGTACCGTATTTTCACGACCATAAGGCACACCGTATTAAAAGGCGCAGTCGCAGTTACGGGGTCTATTTCTATATTTAACATATACATAAGGTGCGACCGTATTATTGGGCGCAGGCATGGTAAAACCTACGCTAGCTTAAAACAGACGGGAGCCTGCATGCACGTCAGAAAATCAATAATATGTGGCCCGGCAGTACAAAATACACACGCAATTTTATATTTCACCACAGGATGGCAGTAAACTCATGGCCGAACTCTCGCTGGGCCGTTTTGCGCCCATTTCTAAAATGGCAACTGCAAGTAAGAAAAGGAAAGTTGATAGCGAGGGCCGCCGTTTCCAGGACAAATGGAAGTCTGAATATTTTTTCACTGAATTTAGAAACAACTGCATCTGCCTAATTTGCCAAGAGACAGTGGCTGTGTTCAAGGAGATCAATATAAAGAGGCACTACCAGATGAAACATGCTAATCATGACAAGCTAACTGGGAACGAACGCAGTGGAAAATTGAAGCAACTGGAAGCTGGTTTAACGGCACAGCGACTATTACGGATGGCGCACCTGCCATGGTTGGCGAGCGCAGTGGATTATCAACCCTAGTGTGTAACAGAGTAAGCGAAGAAGGAGGTAAAGCTATAAAACTCCATTGTATTATTCACCAACAAGTTCTAGGTGCCAAACATCTGAAATATGATCACGTTACGAAACCGGTGATAAAGGCTACGAATTACAAAGAAACATTTCTACTGGATATCCACGCTGAATACGGAGATGTTGTGTATCACACCGATGTAAGATGGCTCAGTCGGGGGGTCTGCACTGCAGCGTTTCGACTCACTCAAAGAGGAAATTGGACAATTCTTGGCAAAAAAAGGGACAACCGATGCCAGAACGAACCGATCCTGTTTGGCTGTCTGATTTTGGATTTTTAGTTGACATCTGAACGCTCCGGACGCGAGCCTTCAGGGGCAAAATGCATTGATAAGCCAACTGTATTCACATATTAAAGCCTTTCGGACCAAGTTGCTACTTTTCCAAACCCACCTGTCACAAACGCAGCCCAATACCACACGTTTCCAATCTCTGCAAGAAATAATGACCTCGTTTTCCAAACGAGGAGGTATGCCGCAAACATCTCATCTCTGACTGAGGAGTTTCAACAGCGTTTCAGGGATTTTGCAACTATTGAAAAGGAGATCACGCTCTTTTCTTCTCCCGTTTCCGTGGATCTCGGTGACGTTCCAGCCCACCTGCAGTTGGAGCTCACTGAGCTGCAGTGGGACACGGAGTGTCGCATCCGGTACCAACAACTCCCTCTTGTCAACTTTTACCAGCAGCTGGATAAAGACTGGTTCCAAGAGATTCGTACGTTTGCTAAGAAAATCTTGAGCTTGTTTGGCTCGACATACTTGTGCGAGAAGACATTCTCAGTCATGAACATGAATAAGAACCGCGTGAGGACAAGACTAAGTGACTCCCACCTGCGTGACATCTTGCGCATTAAAGAAGCCAGACCTGCCCCATTTACTGCAGTCGAGATCTCAGTATCACCCTTCACATTAATGCAAACGGGACGGTGACACGTAGAAAAAAAACAAAACATTCTCCTCGTCCATCCAGCCCTTTTGATTGGCCTTAACGATGACTTCGGCTTGAAACTTTTCTTTCGGCAGCGTCTTCCTCTTAAAAATCACCATAGGTGGCAGTTTCTGTCCATTACCGTGGCAACCAAGCACAACCGTAAAAGCCGACTTCTCGTGGCCCATTGGTGCGTGTCGCTACCGTGCCGGTCCCCTTCTTCTCTCCAGTGCGGTTCGCCGGGATGTCGAAAGTGAGCGGCACCTCGTCCATGTTGGTGATGTGGTTGGGCCGGATGTGTTTGTCGGCAATCTTTTTACTGCAGTCGGAGCGGAAGATGGCCAGCATTTCCTTGTAATCCGAAAGTGTAAAGTTGCTGCGCTACCGGTAGTCCTTGCCCGGATGGATAAATGGCGGCGTTTCATAAAACGAAAGCACCATGATGGTGTTATTGCCCTCAGTCGAATGGTGACTGTGGAGACGCTTCTCCCGGCTGTTCTTTGCTCATTAATTCATTCCAATCATGCAATTTAACAGCTCATGGTCTTGAAATAAGTTAATTAAGAACATATGATTTTGACAATTCAAATATTTTAAAAGATTACTGGATATCTTAATTTCCCCCCCCCCCCCCCCCTGAACAATTGTTACAAAGGTTGAATTTCCATGTGTGGTCATTTTATTTGAGACTACTTCATCCTCAAAGAGGCATAGTTTTCATATTGGTCTACATGCAATATATAAGTAATGGTCTGGTGTTTGTAAATTGTAAGTGTATTAACTTAAATAGTGGAAAAAATACAGAATTTTGCGCAATGCCTGCTCTTTCAATGTAGGCAACAATTACACTGGAAAATACATGGAAGTGGAATGAGGAAATGTCATTGGCTAAAGCTTGTTACGTGTTAGGTTGTGACAGGCTGATGTGTCCAAAATGTGGGCGGGCTAAAATCTGCCTGAAAATCAAATACAGGTATTTATTTTTTTGGGGGGATTTTTTTTTTTTTTCCATAATTTTCAACCTGCGGGCCGTACAAACCTCTATTGCCCGGTTCTTTTATCAATCAGAATCATTTTTATTTGCCAAGTATGTCCAAAAAACACACAAGGAATTCGTCTCCCGTAGTTGAAGCCGCTCTAGTACGACAACAGGCAGTCAATTGACAGAGAACACTTTTGACACATAGACATTGACAAAAAACAGTCACTGAGCAATAAAGGGTTGCTAGTTATCTGGTAATGCCGTTAAATTTTTTTAATTTTTATTTATTTTTTGACAATTGTGCAAAAAGATGCAGAGTCCTCTCGCACTTAGAGCGGTTCGAAAGACTGATATTGCAATAGTCCGGTGCAATGACCGTTGTGCAAAGGGCGCCGAGACTTCAAGCGATGAGTGCGATAATCTGGGACAATGTTGATTGTGCAAATGTTGCAGATACTGTAATTCCCAGGAACTTGAAGGTCTCGACGGTTGACACAAGGCAGTTGGACAGCGTGAGGGGCAGCTGTGGCGAAGGATGCCTCCTGAAGTCCACAATCATCTCTACAGTCTTGCGCGTCTTCCGCTCCAGGTTGTGTCGGCCGCACCACAGCTCCGGCTGCTCCACTTCCTGTCGATACGCAGACTCGTCACTGTCGCTGACGAGACCGATGACTGTGGTGTCATCTGCAAACTGCATCCCACTTAAAAAGATGAGAGATGCTTGTAATTTTCATCATAGGTATACCTCACATATGAGAGACAAAATGAGGGAAAAAAAACTTCCAGTTTGACGTTCTGGCAGCTTGGGGTATTGGCACGATGAAGTAAGGGCGGCAAATGGCCTCCGGGCGCTAGGTTGGAAACTACACTGTAGGACCAGTGCAAAGGTATGGCCCATATTGAGGAAATGTGGGCCACACAAAAATGGAGGGCAACCCGCAAATGGCCCCCAGGCCATAGGTTTGAGACCACTGCTGCAGGACAAGTGCAAAAGTATGGACCCATGCAAATGTTGGACAAAGGTCTGGCCGCACAAAATGGGAGGACCGGCTGCAAATGGCGCCTGGACCAGAGGTTGAACACCGCTGCTGTAAGAAGTGGAAAGCCATGTCAAAGGTTATATTGAGAAAATGCAGGCCACACAAAAATGGGGGATGGCCTGGAAATGGCCCCCAGGCCACAGGTAGGAAACCACTGCTGTTGGATGTGGGTATAGGAAAAAGGTAATGAACTCTTCGGCCTACTACACTACTGTATTTATTGTTGGTGATTATGGTGGAACTTTTAAGTCCTGTGAATGTTACATTTAAAAGGCCGGAGATCATTAGTAGAAGAACATTCGTGTGAATGCTCTGATGGAAGGCAGGGCTCATGAAAAGTAAAGAAGAACATTGACAAGAGTCCCAAAGGAAAATAAACTTTCAGCATTGTGAATCTTCTTGGTACTGCAGCAACCACCAAAATTCATATGTAGGTATGTATTTCAAATAAACAAGATTAATTAGTATATCGGTTTGGCCAAATGTTTTATTTAATTTCATTTATTATTATTATTATTATTATTATTACTAAGTTTTATTTCGTGCCTTTCTCCTGTTGCACATTGTAGTCCGGTAGGTGGCGGTAGTTGACTTTAAACGCTTGGTTTGTCAACCGCCAAACAAACCAAAAGTAAAAGAAGAGGAAGCATTGCTAACAACAAGATGGCGGCGTCGAAAGTAATGTTATCAAGCCTTGGTGGATTCACTTTTGAGAACTGCAAAAGGTAACCGCTTTTCGCTGAGAAGCGACTTCTCGTCATCAATAATGGCAGACTACGGAAACACTTAGTCCCTGTGTGGCCTTTCCCATCATATCTACTCGCGGTAATGGTCTAGTTTTCGATGGAATGACTCAGGTCTTTCATGCGCATTAAGTGCCAGTGCTAAATATGCTAGCAACAAAGAACGTTATTTGGTTCGCTTTTTTAAATATACCAACAAGACATATTTCGTGTACATCGGGGTTGTTCATGGAATCAGCCAACCAGAAACATGACTGAACGGCAAACGTCAAGATTCTTGTCTGAAAAGCTAATGATAGCAGAATCATGGAACTACGACAAGACTGTTTCTTTTACATATGTTTTTATATATTTTTTTTCATTTTCAGATACAGCAGCCGTTTCAAATCTTATACGGAAATGGTACTCGGGTTGTCCTCGGTGGCTTTTTAAGACATTACTGCGGTAGGGCCAGCATCCACCCGTAAGCCAGTTTCTGTATCTATTTAAACTAAGTGCGAGGGCCAATTACTAAACAAAAGCCCCAAAAAAATAAAAATTGCCACAGTTGAAAGTTGTTGCGACTTTCGGCTTGTCCCGTTGGAGGTCGCCTAGCGTTATTTGTTTGACATTCAGGCCTGAATATTTCCCACCGATTTCAGACTTTTTCCCTCTAAAGACTAAAGACTCTGAGCCCACTATGTGTTATGAATAGCTTAATTATAATTCTGTTTAATTCACTTCTGTTCGTTTATTACATTTCAAGATTGTATTTACGACTTCGTTTAAGATAATGATTTTACGACACGGTCCAACTCACGTAAACAACTCGCGTGTTTACGGTAGCACCGAAAAATCACTGCAGTCAAGCCATCTTCCACAGTTCTGGGGGTCACTACACCACCCCAGGTCTCCAACAAAAGAAGTCCCACCCAAATCTGATGTGGCATTTCAAAATAAAAGTCCCCTGAAATATGCATATTTCACTGTCACTACCACTGATTTTAAAAATGAATTTAAAAAAAAAATTATCTATGAGATATCAACACCAGTCCAGGTCTGGGGGACACTAGCTTTTGGATTTAAATGTACTGTGCACACGGCGACGCGGAGTTAATGTCTTTTGCGGAGCCGATCGTCATTGATCGGATCTGCGAATTATGACATTAAAGCCGATTAGCCGTTCAGCATAAAATGCTAAATATCGGCCGACACCGATCAGCCCGATCAAATCGGTTTAAAGTTTTATTTATATATATATATATATATATATATATATATATATATATATATAACTTAAAATAATTATACTTAATACAATAATTAATAAATTTAGGAAGTTTCAATATTTCTAATCTGATATCTGAATAATAATTAATCCTCAATTAATTTTATAAAATTAAGCACTAATGTACATTTCGAATTGAATTTCTTGTGCTTTAAGTGAATAATTATTATTTTTTTGTAGAAACGTATTTCTGGAGGAAAAAGCGAATGAAGTTGGCTGTAATTTGCCTGCTGCTCGTAAAACTGGAACTACTATTTGTGGTGTTGTGTACAAGGTGAGTGGAAAAATGACTAAAAACCATTGTACCGTGTCATGAAAAAGCATTTGCTCCCATCTCAAATTCTCTTTTTTTTTTTTGCATAGTTTTCGCCACTTAAATTTTTAAGATAATCAAACAAATGTAAATATCAGACAATTAATCCAAGTAAACATAAAATGCAGTTTTTAAATGGTGATTTTATTTATGAACTATTCAAAGCTACCAGGTTGTGTGAAAAAGTAATTGCCTCCTAAACCTAATGGTTGGTTGGGCGTTTTCTATAATTACCTTTTTATATCTTTGTGGAAATATTTTGGCCACTCTTCCTGGCGGAATTGTTTTAATTCAGTAACTGTAGAGTTTTCGAGCACGGACAGCCTTTTTATGCCTTCTGTTACAGTTTTTTGAGATCTTTTGGCTGACTTCATTGCGTGAGACAGGTTCTATTTCAGTGATTTCTTGATTGAACAGGTCTGGAGGTAATTAGGCTTCCTACCTTAAAAAGCCGTACCTCAAATTTGTTTTGGTCTCGCACACAAAAAAAGAGATGAGTGAGCCAAACAAATACTCCAGGTTCTCCTCTTGGAACAAGACACAAAAGTTATGTGCACTCCAGTTTTTGCTTCATGCATACCCCCCACCCCCACCACTGTAAATTTAAGATGGTTTCACTAAATGTTGTCATTGTCTGTTAAGGATGGTGTTGTCCTTGGAGCTGACACCAGAGCTACTGAGGGCATGGTAGTGGCTGACAAGAACTGCTCCAAGATACACTACATTTCACCCAATATTTAGTAAGTGATTGTGTTTGGGCTTTAAAGGTCAGATGACAAAGATGTTATGGGGTCAGTTAAAATTCATATTTGCATTGTTTATATGTTCTGTAATACAACCCCAATTCCAATGAAGTTGGGACGTTGTGTTAAACATAAATTAAAAACAGAATACATGAATTCATTCATTTTCTTCCACTTATCCGAGGTCGGGTCGGTGGGCAATAGCCCAGACTTCCCTCTCCCCAGCCACTTCCTCCAGCTCTTCCGAGGGGACCCCGAGACGTTCCCAGGCAAGCCGAGAGATGTAGTCTCTCCAGCGTGTCCTGGATCGTCCCTGGGTCTCCTCACGGTGGGACGTGCCCAGAACACCTCACGAGGGAGGCGTCCAGGAGGCATCCTAAACAGATGCCCGAGCTACCTCATCTGGCTTCTCTCAATGTAGAAGAGCAGCAGCTCTGCTCTGAGTGCCTCCCGGATGACCGAGCTTCTCACCCTATCTCTAAGGGAGAGCCCGGACACCCTACGGAGGAAATACATTTCGGCCGCTTGTATCCGGGATCTTCTTCTTTCGGTCACGACCCACAGCTCGTGACCATAGGTGAGGGTAGGAACGTAGATCGACCGGTAAATCGAGAGCTTCGCCTTAGCTCCTTCTTTACCACAACAGATTGATACAAAGTCCGCATCACTGCAGACACTGCACTGATCCACCTGTCCATCTCCCGTTCAATTCTTCCCTCACTCGTGAACAAGACCCCAAGATATTTGAGCTCCTCCACTTGGGGCAGGATCTCATCCCCGACCTGGAGAGGGCACTCCACCCTAATTTTAATCCCCACCGCTTCACACTCGGCTGCGAACTGCTCCAATGAGAGTTTGAGATCACGGCTTGATGAAGCCAACAGAACCACATCATCTGCAAAAAGCAGAGATGCAATACTGAGGCCACCAAACCGGACCCCCTCTACGCCTCGGCTGCACCTTGAAATTCTGTCCGTGAATGTTATGAACAGAATCTGTGACAAAGGGCAACCTTGGCGCAGTCCAACCCTCACCGGAAGCGAGTCCGACTTACTGCCAGCAATGCGGACCAAACTCTGACACCGGTCGTACAGGCCATATCAGGAGGTTCGGTACCTCATACTCCCGAAGCACTCCCCACAGGACTCCCCACAGGACTCCCCGAGGGACAAAACACATGTAGACTGGTTGAGCGAACTCCCATGCACCCTCGAGGACCCTGCAGAGGGTGAAGAGCTGGTCCACTGTTCCACGGCCAGGCCGAAGACCACACTGCTCATCCTGAATCTGAGATTCGGCTTCCCGACGGGCTCTCCTCTCCAGCACCTGAATAGACCTTACCAGGGAAGCTGAGGAGTGTGATTCCCCCTGTAGTTTGGGCACACCCGCCGATCCCCCTTCTTAAAAAGGGAGACCACCACCCCCAGTGGAACCTGACAGTGACGACGACAAGCAGCCAAGTAGGAGCTGTACAACAGAAGAGAGTGTCCACTGGCTCGATGTGACGGTATTTTTATACACTCATGGCTTGAAATATTGGCACCCCAGGGGTGCTATGCGTACGTATTATAGAGTCATATGTTTCTGTGACATGGCACAAGCTTTTACATAGGAGGCAGTATTCCTATATATAGTGTGCCCCTCGCTCGAGTTGCGTTATAACACGCTGCACACAAAGTCTTTGCCGTCTCTGTTGGCTTGTCATATAGGCAAAAGTACAGACGACAGTACTGAAAAGTACTGTGTGGGTCTTTTTTTCCCTACTTCCCAGTGCATAGTAACCATAATGGAGTCGTAGGTATATACAAGGAAATGCTCACCTCTTGTCTGCGCCGCTTCGCTGGTGCATCGTGGCGGCTGCGAGATTTAGTTCTCTTGCTGGCGGTGAAGGTCCCAATGGCCGTTGGAAAAATAGTTGGCACCGCAGCCGGTTTCACCCTCTGCCTAACTACACCTGTGTATCCAATGCGTTCTCAAAACACGCCAGTTCGAAATGATCGGCACAGAGTTTGGAATGCTTGCTAGGCACCCATAGCTGACCACGTTTCTTCCCCTGTCGAGCGACTTTCACTATCCACTGGTCACGTATTCTTTCTTCGCTTGGAAAGCCAAAAAAAACATCTTGCCGCTGCCTGAACCATTTGTACAACCAAATGCCACACGATAAACCATCGTGACGTCGTTAAATTATACGACGACAAATATACTAGGACGGGAACAACAGCATGGAACAATAGCACACGACGCCGAATGAACAGGATGTTTGGCTTGTGTGATGTCACAGCGCCGGAAAGAGACGACGACAGGAAGGCGCGGGATACAAAAAGAAGGCGGCGCATTCTGCATCATATTTATCGGTTTAACTGCTGTATATCTGCCATGTAATCACTTGGAAATGGAAGATGTGGTTTGTAAAGGGGTTCTAGAGTTATCAAGAAATCTTTTAAATTGTTGTCCTCTGACCTTTAAGAAACTGTAGATTGAATCTCAAATATTTTTTCCTTTCTTGATCTGTTACATCTATTATGAAGTGTCAACCTGTTGTGTAACTTTATTATGCAGCTGTTGTGGAGCGGGAACGGCTGCAGACACAGAAATGACCACTCAGATCATCTCCTCCAATCTGGAGCTACACGCCCTCTCCACGGGCAGACTACCACGTGTGGCCACTGCTAACCGCATGTTCAAGCAAATGCTTTTCAGGTACACTCCATGGGCTATATCAATATACAATATACTCAACTCTGGTTTTAATTGAGACCGACGAATGATACAAATTTATGTAAACGGATGTTTGTTTGTTTTTTAAATCCTTTTTTTAAATTCAGGTATCAGGGCTACATTGGTGCCGCTCTGGTTCTTGGTGGAGTGGACTGTAACGGTCCTCATCTTTACAGCATCTACCCTCATGGCTCTACGGACATGCTTCCATATGTCACTATGGGTCAGTTTTAACAACCACAACAGAAACATGAATTTGTCCCTTTTTCAGATGCTTATCCTATTTCACTGGCTATTTGTTAAATTGTGCCAAAATCAAATATTTTTAGGAAATAGAACTTATCCCGTATCAAGCACATGTTTGTAAATGGGGGCCGATCACATAATTTGTAGCTGATCAGTATTGGGTGGAAAAGATTAGGTTTTTAAATGTTCTTCATTTTTAAAGGTCTCCATAGCATGACTCGCTAACATGTACTTAGTATAAGTGTCAATTTCATTTAAAAAAAAAAAAAAAAAAACTCCTTGGTTTTGTCATAAGTGTTCAGAAAGGTGTGCGGTGGGAGTGGCTATGCAGTATCTAAAAAGCCCCTCTGACAGCTACTTCTGTTTGACCCAGTTTTGTAGCCGCTTTGTCCATATTTGGCTAAGACCGCCCCCTTTCTTCTGATTGGCTGCCTCCGTGTAGGAGACCCACTTGTGAGAGCACTCGTTTATGTTGCAAGCACTGGCTCGAAGTGCACTGTTGAGTGGAAAAAAGAAGAAAATTGTCATTTTATTTGCCTTATTTGCGTAGTATGCTAATACCATGTTGGGTTTGCTGTTTTAAATATTGACTCTGAGGAGTGTTATTCAAAGGCATTTCTTAAAATGTTGCGCTACTCTGTAGCTTCTTTAGTTTTCAGTACAGTTGCTTTAAAACTGGCTATTTTAAAAAGTTTAAAAACAATATAAAAATATGTGATAATAATCGAGATTGGCTGGTATACAAAAAATCTTTTTTTTTTTTTTTGCCATATTGATGAACACCTACAACTGAGACAAACTCTAAAGTTGTGTTAGTGGTTATATTCTTGGATAATTTAGCCCAGTCCTTCTTAGCAGTCGAAAACTTCCTTTCCTCTCTGTTTTGGGGAAGCTCAATGTCCTAATACCTCTTTAATAAAATCCCACTACACCCTACCTAAATCAGTGAGCACACAACTATCATCAGCCATGCAGCCACTAGGTGGTGCACAAACACAAGAAATAAAGAACAGCTCGAACTCAAACACATGAACGTTCAGAATTGTAGAATCCATTTTTATTTTGTATTTTATTAATCTTATTGTAGTTGATTTGGTATTGTTTAATGCCACACTTTCAACACCCCAGTCGTCTTCACTGGCCGCCATTATTACAACACGTAGTGCGTCTGCAAGAAATGCCTGTGTGGAAAACATGGACAGTGGCGCAAATATGGTTCAGATGGAGGTTCAAGGCAGAAATTTTCTCGACTTATTTTTGTAGTCGACTTATTCGAGTCGGGTTATTCCTTTTTTAAATGAGCTGCCCGTCTACCGCAGCTCATCGTGGAGAGGGTGTGAGAGAGTTGTCCAAGATGATGTCCTTCGTCCTTCTCTCAGCCAAAGTGTAAAGTTGTCCAGCTGTTGACAACCACAGACAGAGGGCGTCTTCCTAACCACTTTATTGAGCCTGCCACCACACCACAGCAAAGAGTGCAGTGCGCTGGCCACCACAGACTGGTACAAGATCCTTTAGACCAGTTACAGACATACAGTGGGCACGGAAAGTATTCAGGCCCCTGAGATTTTTCACTCTTTGTTATATTGCAGCCATTTGCTAAAACCATTTAGGATCATTTTTTCCCTACCCCATATTGACAGACAAAAACAATTGTTGAAATTTTTGCAGATTAAAAAAGAAAAACTGAACTATCACACAGCCATAAGTATTCAGACCCTTGGCTGTGACACTCATATATTTAACTCGGGTGCTGTCCATTTCTTCTGATCATCCTTGAGATGGTTCTACACTTTTATTGGAGTGCAGCTGTGTTTGATTATACTGATCGCACGTGATTAGGAACGCCACACACCTGTCTATATAAGACCTTACAGCTCACAGTGCATGTCAGCGCAAATGAGAATCATGAGGTCAAAGGAACTGCCTGAAGAGCTCAGATAATTGTGGCAAGGCACAGATCTGGCCAAGGTTACAAAAAGATTTCTGCTGCACTTAAGGTTCCTATGAGCACAGTGGTCTCCATAATCATTAAATGGAAAAAGATTGGGACGACCAGAACCCTTCCTAAAGCTGGCCGATCGGCCAAACACCGGAAGGACTCCAATATGGTGAGAGATAAGATTCTCTGGTCTGATGAGACCGAGATAACTGTTTGGCCTTAATTATAAGCGGTATACGTGGAGAAAACCAGGCACTGCTCATCACCTGTCCAATACAGTCCCAACAGTGAAGCGTGGTGGTGGGAGGATCATGCTGTGGGGTGTTTTTCAGCGGCAGGGACAGCACAACCGGTTGCAATCGAAGGAAAGATGAATGCGGCCAAGTACAGGGATATCCTGGACGAAAACCTCCTCCAGAGTGCTCAAGACCTCAGACTGGGCCGAAGGTTAACCTTCCAGCAAGACGATAAGCACACAGTTAAAATAACGAAGTGGCTTCAGAACAACTCCGTGACTGTTCTTGAAAGGCCTAGCCAGAGCCCTGACTTAAACCCAATTGAGCATCACTGGAGTGACCTGAAAATGGCTGTTCACCAACGTTCACCATCCTACCTGACAGAACTGGAGAGGATCCCCAAATGCAGGTGTGAAAAACTGCATCATTCCCAAAAAGACTCATGGCTGTATTAGCTCAAAAGGACGCTTCTACTAAATACTGAGCAAAGGGTGTGAATACTTATGGCTGTGTGATATTAGTTTTTCTTTTTTAATAAATCTGCAAAAATGTCAACAATTCCGTTTTTTTTTTCTGTCAATATGGGGTGCTGTGTGTACATTAATGAGGGACAAAAATGTACTTCAATTATTTTAGCAAATGGATGCAATATAATAACAGAGTGAAAAATTGAAGGGGGTCTGAATGCTTTCCGTACCCACCGTAGATTGAGATGAGTCTCCCCCGGAGGAACTGTCTGCTCTGTCCCGTAAACAGTTGTCTATAATATGGCTGTAGTGTGGCTACAAAAGGGGCAAGGCACAATATTTAAAATTCGCACAAAAACTCGTGACCACCCAATGTGGAAATAAAATAAACATTTCACCATCATGAACAACAAGCGGGCTGTGCAAGGTGAAGTGTAGCAGCTGGTGACCGGCAACCCAAGAGCATTTTGTTCACTAATATTAAATCTTGAAAATTGCAATTACTCTGAAAGGCCAATGTGCAGTATTTCTATAACGTCGTCGTTTTTGTAATATTTCCTCAAAATATTGTTGTATCATTTTAATGTTCTATGCCATTCAAACCCTCTCATCTAGTTAAACAGCATATTTTTATTTTTTCAAGGATCTGGATCCCTGGCTGCAATGGCAGTGTTTGAAGACCGATACAAACCTGGCATGGAAGTAAGGCAATCAAACAAATGTTGATTACACCAATCAAAACTAGCAAATGTACTTTTTATGTGTATATTATTGATCAACTGCATTTATTAAATAGGAAGAGGATGCCAAGTTGCTCGTGCGTGATGCCATCGCTGCAGGAATATTCAATGATCTCGGTTCTGGCAGTAACATAGATCTATGTGTGATTACCAACGAGAAGGTGAACTACATCCGACCCCATGATGAAGCCAACAAGAAAGGTTCCAGGTCAGAACAGAATCATTTTAGCTGTAGTTTTGTGCCTTTGCTCAAGTTGGCTTACTCCCAAATGTTGGAGGGAAAACATTTCTTTAAATTGTGACGTCGTACCTCGTACTTTATACTGCAACGATACCACGGCACAAACTATAAAATAACTCGAAAAGAGTGCACAATAGCTGACATTTTCCTTTAGTTATTGATTTATTTGATTACTAAACTAAAAAATAAACTACCCGAGTTGTCTTCAAGCCACTCCTTTATTGTCTTGGCTATGTGCTTTAGTGTCGTCCTGTTGGAAGGTAAACCACCTCAGTCTGAGGTCCTGAGCACTCTGAAGCAGGTTTTTATCCAGGATCTCTCTGTACATTGCTGCGTGCGTCTTTCCCTCAATCCTTTCCTGACGAGCATCGCGCTTTTTACCACTGAAAAACATCCACAAGGGAATGTTGCACCCACCAGTGTGACCACTACGTAGGCACATGGCAAAGACAGCCTGCTAAAACACACAGTGCATCTGGAAAGTATTCACAGCGTTTCTTTTTCCACATTTGATGTTACAGCCTCATCCCAAAATGGAATTCTTTTTTTCCTCCTCAATATTTTACAGGCAACACCCCATAATGACAATGTGATTTTGTAAATGGATTTTATATTTAAAAAAAAAAAAAAAAAAAAACTTGAAGACATCACATGTACACAAGTATTCACAGCCTTTGCTCTCAATACTTTGTTGATGCAACTTTGGCAGTAATTACAGCCTCGAGTGTTTTGGAATATGATGCCACAAGCTTGGCACGCCTATCTTTGGGCAGTTTCGCCCATTCCTCTTTGCTTGCAGCACCTCTGAAGCTCCATCAGTGGAGGGGAACGTCTGTGCACAGCCATTTTCAGAGCTCTTCAGAGATGTTCGATCAGATTCACGTCTGGGTTCTGGTTGCCCCACTCGAGGACATTCACAGTTGTCCTGAACCCATTTCCTCGTTGCCTTGTCTGTGTGCTTAGGGGCGTTGTCCTGTTGAAAGGTAAACTTCCGCCCCAGTCTGCGGTCGTGAGCACTCTGGAGCAGGTTTGCATCCTGGATATCTCTGTAGATTGCTGCCTTCATCTTTCCCTCAATCCTGACTAGTCTCCCAGTTCATACCGTTGAAAAACATCTCCACAGCATGATGCTGCCACCACCATGCTTCACTGTAGGCTATGGTATTGGTCAGGTGATGAGCAGTGCCTGGTTTCCTCTAAACATGACGCTTGGCATTCACGCCAAAGAGTTGAGTCTTTGTCTCATCAGACAGGAGATTTTTGTTTCTCATGGTCTTTGGGCGAGACCCTGAACTGGTCGCCAGCCAATCGCAGGGCACATAGAAACAAACAACCATTCGCGCTCACATTCACACCTTAATTTCCGTATTTGGTGTCATTGCCTTTAAACGTTGCCTGTGGTCAAACCTTTTGTATACATTGTATATTTGCAGTAGTTTTTCTCACAATAGTTTTTTTCAAATCACACACAAATTAAGTTTTAACAGAAGGTCATTATAACATTTGCTCCTCCAGCTTTAACACTAAAGGGATTGTGCATCCAAAAAGCTAAAACCCTCTAGCAAAAACCGTGCTCCTGCACACTTCCCACCCCCCTCATTCTCACTTGAAATGTCCACATTTCATCCTTAAACCAGTTTCTGCTGAAGTTTCACAGTCTTCACTCTTTTTCTGTCCTGCAAAATATAATTGTCTTCAGGAGGCATCAGTGATAAATATGGAAATGTCGGGGGGGGGAATAAAAAATCCCAAATTTGTTTTGCACCAAATGGTTTATGCTAGTTGTGATAAGATGTTTCAAAGTTTGCTTGTTTCATTTCACATTATTACACACAACTTAATTTTAGAGCTTAATTGTTGTTAGTTTCTTCATATGTAAGGTTTGCTTGGGTTGTTCCCAACATCTGGTGACATTTTCATGTCAGTAGCACCTTTGGAAATTTATTGAGTGAGAAAAATGGTGACGTTAAATATTTTTCATTAAGCCGTTGTATACACAAAACAATTGAGGGATAGTTAGTTTTTCAATCAGTAGACAAGGATAATAGTTGAAGTCTTGCGCTGTGAAAAGGGGGGATTGGTAACAAAAAAAATCCAATGTATCAACATTGTTTATTACATATGACAATCAAAATGACAATTTTGATGCACATGATTTGCTTTGTTGGGCCAAATAAAATGTGGCAGGCCAGAGTTTTAACACGCAATAACTTAGTGTGATGGTGTCATCTAGTAATAAATAGTTGAAACGTATTGTTCTCTGAAATGTCATGAAACCCTTAATGCGCTTTTAATGTTGTACTTTAATTATTACTATAAGTTCTGTTTTTCTGTTGTATATTATTCTGTGTTGTATATTTGTTAATATGCTTCTCTTCCCCCCCCCCCCCTTTAGAACTGGTGACTACAAGTACAAAAGGGGAACCACTAGTGTCTTGACAAAGCTGGTGACGCCCTTCAACCTGGATGTGATGGAGGAAAATGTGCAAACTATGGATACTTCCTAGAATGTCAGCAGTTTTTTTGTTGTTGTTGTTGAAGCCTCTTCTTAGTATTCAATAAATTCAGCTTTATTCATATTTTTTCCCCCCTGTTGTAACAAGTGGTTTGTAATAATTATCACGCAAGTCGTCCGATGAAATGATGGCAAGGCACCACCTCGTAGCGTGGATCCATCGGTGAACTTGAAACCTGAATTCATCCAAATCAGTATTCATTACTTCTCATGATAAATGTTTGTATACAGAAATATACATAAAATCTTTCTCCTCACTGATATTAGTATGTATTAGTACGGTGTTAGCACATCTGCATCACAGTCAGGAGACATTATGATAGATGGTGGTGGCGTGAACCGACCGTGGGTTTTTTTTCTTCAGTACACACAACTTGTTTTGCAATATAATGTTACGATATGAGATGCATTGTTCCGATTTAATCTTTGTAGTTTTCATATTTGGCACAAAAGCAATGACGGAAGATTAATCCCACATTAGTTGATAACTTGCATCTCACTCGGAAATACAGTACGGGGAAAAAAAAGTATTTAGTCAACCACCAATTGTGCAAGTTCTCCCACTAAAAAAAGATGAGAGGCGTAACTGAGCAATCGGGGGAGAAGAGCCTTGGTGAGAGAAGTAAAGAAGAACTCAAAGATCCAGAGATTCAGTCGGGAGATGGGAGAAAGTCCTAGAAAGTCAATCATCACTGCAGCCCTCCACCAGTCGGGGCTTTATGGCAGAGTGGCCCGACGGAAGCCTCTCCTCAGTGCAAGACACATGAAAGCCCGCATGGAGTTTGCTAAAAAAAAAAAAAAAAAAACCTGAAGGTATCCAAGATGGTGAGAAATAAGATTCTCTGGTCTGATGAGACCAAGATAGAACTTTTTGGCCTTAATTCTAATCGGTATACAGTCCCAACAGTGAAGCATGGTGTCGGCCGCATCATGCTGTGGAGGTGTTTATCAACTGCAGGGACAGGAGATGAATGCGGCCAAGTACAGGGATATCCTGGACGAAAACCTCCAGAGTGCTCAGCACCTCAGACTGGGCCGAAGGTTCACTTTCCAACAAGACAATGACCCTAAGCACACAGCTAAAATAACAAAGTGGCTTCAGAACAACTCCCTGACTGTTGTTGAATGGCCCAGCCAGAGCCCTGACTTAAACTCAATTGAGATTTCTGAATGTATCTTGAGATTTTGAGTGAATACCTTCCATCAGCAAGGGCTTTGAAGATGAAACATGGCTGGGTCTTTCGACATGACAATGATCCCAAACACACCGCCCAGGCAACAAAAGAGTGGCTTTGTAAGAAGCATTTCAAGGTTCTGGAGTGGTCTAGATCTCAACTCCAGAGAAAATCTTCAGAGGGAGTTGAAAGTCTTGCCCAGCGACAACTCCAAAACATCACTGCTCTAGAGGAGATCTGCATGGAGGAATGGGCCAAAGTACCAGGAACCTTTGGGCGCGCGACACTATGACTTCGACTTCCGGATCGGGCGCTGTTTGATCCAATCCAATTTCAGCGCTAGTGACGGAAGTCTGGTTCACCAATCAAACGACACAAAGTCACATGACCTCACTCAACGTCTTCTATTGAGCTTCCTGGGCATAGGTATTACACTAGATAAGCCAGCCCGGTTGATTTTTCGTGCCTACGTGGCCACCATGTTGGGAAGGTCGTTGTGACCATGAAAGCAACGGCGCTCCTCGTCGTGTTTACATTTAGACGAACAAAAACAACAGCTTTCAAGTCTTGTAGTATTTGTCTGGCACTGTCTGCCCAAATGTGGACATTTCAGCCCACTTATAACTTGAGAAAACACCTTGCAGTAAATTGCAGATGTCGTTTTGGCTGTGCATACGTGCACGCGCACACACGCAGCAATATCCGAATTTGCACCTTCATTTTATTTTATTTTATTGATGTTCATGCTCTAGTTAAAATCGGAAGTTACTCACTGTTTTACTCAGTACTTGAGTAATTATTTCACTGTACTTTTTACTCTTACTCAAGTAATTTTTTGGAGGACTACTTTTTACTCTACCTGAGTCACATTATTACTACTACTCTTACTTGAGTACAATATTTGACTCCTCTACCATCCTCTATTGCTCCTCTTACGTTTAAGCAACATTTTTGCTCATCAGATCAGCCAGTGTCGCATTTGTTGCACAGGTCTTTTGTATTTTCACGTTGAGTTAAATGTATTAAGCGATGGAGCGATGTTAGGGATGATGTCACAACACAGAATTAACTAACTTCAAATTCGGCAATGGCCAATAAAAACAGAAAAATATTGTACTTAATATTTTCCTGGAGGATGCATTTGGGATTAGCCTTTGAAGTTGGTAATTGTGAAAAATGAAGTGAAACAGACAATGATTTTAGTTAGTTCTTTTCCAGAATTAGAGTGCTTAAAGAGGAGGATGCTATTCATGTGGCACAGCTTGAAGCAGTTACAATTAAAAAAATATATATATCTGCGAGGGCCCGGGGAATCCCTCCCAGACCCCTCCTAAAATTGTTCTTTTTTAGCACCATATAATTTTCAGTTTCATATAATTTAATCAAAAAAAACAGTAAAGACAGTGCTGTCAAGCGATTTAAAAAAAGTGTAATTATCTGTAATTCAGTGATCTAATAAATCTCACCCAGAAATTGCTGAGAAAAGCCCTCGACTTGAGATAGTTGAACTTAAAATGATTACATTATTGTGGCAGATCAAAATATTGATGTATACTGTCCCCCTCCAAAAGTATTGGAACTGCAAAGTCAATTCCTTTGTTTTTTGTTGTATAATGAAGTCATTTGGGTTTCAGATCAAAAGATGACTATAAGACAAAAGTTCAGAATTCCAGTTTTTATTTCATGGTATTTACGTGAGATGTGTTAACCAACTCAGGACAGCACACCTTTTGTTTGAAGCCACCCACTTCTGAGCACTCTGGAGGAGGTTTTCGTCCAGGGTATCCCTGTACTTGGCCGTATTCATCTTTCCTTCGATTGCAACCAGTCGTCCTGTCCCTGCGGCTGAAAAACACCCGCACAGCATGATGCTGCCAGCACCGTGCTTCACTGTTGGGACTGTATTGGACAGGTGATGAGCAGGGCCTGCTTTTCTCCACACATACAGCTTAGAATTAAGGCCAAAAGTTCTATCTTGTTCTCATATATATATATATATATATATATAATATATATCATCATCAGCCACTGCAGGATGAAGGACTGTTCTTCACGTTTCCAACTACTACGACATTGTGCAATTTGTTGCCAGTGTGTTTAATGATTTCATCTATCCATCTACTTTTTAGGTCTTCGCCATGATCGCTTTGTGTCCAGTGGTGTGTCCAATTGATAGTTTCTGTGGTCCACCTTTTTGTCAGCTTTTCGGGAAACGTGGCCAGCCCATTTCCATTGAAGGCTTTTTATTTCAATGATGTTGGTAACTCGCGTCTGCTGTCTTAACCAACTGCATCTTGCCGCGAATGCTTATTTTCAACATTTGGCGTTCCATGTTCCTTTGGGTTACACGTAGTCTTTGTATAGTTTTGGCATTTGTAGTCCAAGTTTCACGACCGTAAGTGAGGACTGGTAAAATACATTGATCGAA